>NC_139220.1:77676832-77926832 GCF_055691185.1 Crinia signifera | reverse complement strand
CTGTGTCAGGAAGGGGTTAATAAAAATGCACAATATTGGGATGTCTTTGTATCTTATATAAATTATTATTACAATTATTTCAATTATCTCTATTATGTATAACATGATAATTATGTATATTATCCTTTTTTGGGAGCTATGAATAACCTATCCCTTATCTTCATAATTAACTATGATTGTCTATCTTCTCTGATACACCTGTTCATCACTTAGATATGCTTATACTATTTTTCAAAGAGCTATAAATAGTTTAGCCCTTATATTTACGATTAATTTTGATTGTCTACCTCCTCTGATACACCTGTTCATCATTGAGATATTTTTAGATTACTTTTAATTCTACATTTTTAATACTTGATTAGGTATTGTGATTTCATTTGTAGCACTCAATCAAACTTACTGTACATCCACCCCTGATGAAGTCATGTTTTGACAAAATGCTTGTACTGCTGATATCTTAAGATTCCACTTTGGTGGTTCACCGCTACTATTGATGAAAATTGGCTGATAATACTGTGATATGTACTTATAGTGTAATGCTCTTAACCTTTTTTATATTAAATAATTCATGAATGTGTTTTTAAATAATTATTTATTAGACAATAGCACCCTCTGAACCTACAATTTTTTTATTTCTAAACCTTGAATTCTTTCTAACAGTGGATTATTTCAGAGATGCTGCTCATATTTCACACCAGCGAGGGTTGGGGTTCTTTTTATCTGCTTCAGTGTCCTATCCCCTGATGCAACGGTCTTTATTTACCATGTAGTTTTCCTAAATTGCCTTGTACTGTAGTTTATTATTTTCTTGTTTTAGCTCACTTATGTATTGTTAGGCACTGCAGAACCCTTGTGGAGCCATATAAATAAATGATAATGATAATAATTATTATAATAACAATAAAAAAAATAACTACAGCACTGTAGTGTATGAGATTGAGGTCACAGTATGATGAAATGGCACTGTAATGTAGCATAATATAATCTGGGGACACTATGTCAATTTAGGGGTACTGTGTACTCGGAGCCCTACAATGTGACAACATGTAAACTAGGGAACAATGATGGCTCATAAATTAAGGCACTACTATAGCTTAGAAAATAAACTAGAGAACCATAAAATTAACAGCTGTGGAGAGATGATTCACCAGAAACATTGAGACAAGGGCACCTTTAATATGTTTGCTACGGGACCCACAAAATGCTGGTTATGCCTTTCTGATAGCCCCACAAATGTACATTGTTTTACTATAAAAATGATTGCAATAATATAAAGATGATGTTTTAAAGTTTTATCTTCTTTGTAATATTCTAATCGTACTACTCTGACGTTTGACAGGGAGTATGGAAAAATGAGGCTCCGCCTCCTCTGCCTCCCCTGACTACGCATCCCTGCAATTGACATTATAAAGACAGCTTTCTCCATTTTTCTTTCACATTCTGGGTTGTGAGGAGTTGAAGTGGATTGTAAGAAAGTTGTGAGAAAGTAGTGGTAGGAAGATGTAAAGTGATTTCTGATTGTGGTGAGTTTTTGAAAGTGGTCATATTTCTTGTTCTGTACAGTGTCTATTTGTGGATAGTTTTCCTGATGACCGTTTTATTTGTGTGTTTTTGTGTGTATGCAAAGTGTGGTTGTGCATTTCTGTTTCTTTTAGTATTTTAGATTTTAATTTCTTTGTGCATCTCAGGCAAAGTCCACTCATGCCTGGTAAGAGGCATCATCACCCTCCATAGCCCAATTGGATAATATTTCTGTAAGTCAATCTTGCCTTTCACAATCAATCTGTCTGTATTGCTGTTACATGCATCATCATGGCCTGGATTTCCTTGATGTAACTTTCTTAAAGCCCCCTGCCATGCTCCCATGAACCTCCATTTTCTATATTTTCTGCTTACACTGCTTACAACAGTATGTACGTATGGTTGGGTGTATGCAATAGAAAAAGGACTTACTGTAATAGTAGGTGGGTCCTGTATGTAGAAAGAGGTCTTTGCAAAACTTGGAATCTCATAAGATGTCACCTTGAGCAATATCTGTACATTTTTTAAATATGTCTGGAGGGGTGCAGTTTTTTTATGTGCTTGAAATTTTATAATATTGGCATCTATTGGGGGTGATTAATGTATATATAAAGTCTCCTAATTTTGCATGGTGACATCTGTGTGGGTAGAGACAGTGACAATCATCTTCTTTAAATTTAGGTGCAGGCTGTAACAGTAATGTGGAGGATCTGAGATTATTTTCCTTTAGCGTTATTTATTTATTGTTTGCAAGTCCCTTGTCATTCTACTTATTACTTCCATTTATGAATTATAGGTTATTGCCAGAGGTACTCAGTTGTTTAATGGCTGTTCCCAACAGAAAAATAATATATTACAATTGCTAGGGGTAGCTGCAGTTGTGATTTCCTCACTAAATGATTTACCGACACAGTGTAGAACAGTCCAGGTAAAAACATAGTTATGATATATGCTCTGATTTGTATCTAATTCATCTTTCCTATTTTCTCATCTCTAGGTAGGTAACACAGTCTATAATTGCTCTCATTCTCTGGATCTAATTGTCATCTGACTTCAGTCAGATTTTTTTTATGTGTATCTGCAATTTGTTAACACCTTTTTAATTGTGATAAATGTTGCTCAGTGGTGCCGTTTTTCCTACTGTGGACTAGAACTATCTTATCAGCTTTGACTCCCAGCACTTCATGTTCATCTGCTTAGATAAAGAGTCTAACTACAATACTGTGCAAAAGTTTTAGACATGTGCGGAAAAAAATATGCATAGTAAGAATGCTATAACAAGTTATAAAAGTTAATAACAAAACACAAAGGGAATAAACATATATTCTTGTCCCAAAATATCTTCCAACTTGACCCCGTCACATTACAAAACATGTGCTCCTCTCATCCACACTCATTAACTGGTTTGCATTGCATCAACTGCCATTCCTCAAACTATTTCCCCTAGACTCCAACATTCAGGCTTTCCCTCAAAACTTACCTTTTCAAAGTATCTTATCAAATTCCCCATCTCTACTATGCATTGGACAATAAACCCAAAAGTTTATTAGGGATGCTAAGACGGGAGATGGAATAGTTACTAATTAACAAGGTCTTCGTTTATCTGGTGGAGCCCAGCTGGGACCCTAGCCAGTCAATGGAAAACGAGGCATGTCCTCCTTCTTGGCAGGGCTGGCTCTAACATTAGGCACCTGCCTAGAGCACTTAAATCTGGAGAGGGGGTGCTATTGAGTCTGCCTTTCTCAAAATTAAGGATGTCTTTGAGGAAAACATCCATGTTGTACTTTATATATGCAGTGGCTGTGTGTGGTGGCTTAGACCCCTTCTCCCCACTTTCAATTGACGGGGTTGGAAAGTAGGTATTGTTGATAGTGAAAGGTTGAGGCAGGGTGGGATTAGGTTTAGGTTTTGCTTATCGTGCCAAGAAGCCTTACACTATACCTGCTACTCAGTTGAACTAGCAGGTTCTAAAAAATTTTAACTTTTTTTTATTACAAATGACAAAATGATGTAACCGTAACAGTCACTAAAGCCATTGTGAAAAGATGAGACCAATTTAAAGTTGATATTGATATTAAGTTGATATTGAATGACTATTTTTCTCATCGCCAGTGTATGGAACTTGCTTATACTGTAGATGTATATTATTCATAATAAATTCTTTACAAGTTATAGTAACAACAGCTATCCTTATGCAGAAACTGCATTGCATTTGGCATCAGTATTTTGAAAAAATGAAAGTTTAATGCATCAATAAGGTAAGATAAGTGATAAGATTATTTGCTGCATTATTGGAGTATCTGGTTGTTCTATAAAATAAACATGGTTAAAACGAAACATATGCACCAATAAATATGGAATTATGAAGGGACTATGGCTTTAAAACAGGCATTTGAGATTATAAATAAGTAAAAAGCCAAACAGGCACATAAAGGATAAATTACTGAGAGATTGAGAATGTGCATCCAGAAAATGGATACTAAAACCAAACCAAAGAAACACTATGAATAAGGAATATATAATCTTCTCTTTATAAACATAATATGTACAAACAGATTTACTTTCTCCAACAGCATACATTGTTTTGCATCAATATTTATATTTATGCTACTGTACTGTTGACTTGAATATTATTATTTATTTGTGCTTTGAAAGGTCCAGTTCATACATTCGATTTTAGTATGTTTGAAATACAAAAAATCCATTGCACTTATGAACAATGCACAATCCTCTATAAACTCAGCAAGTGAACGCTGTATGAATATTCATGTTTCCTACAAAAGGCGATATATAAAATTCTGAGTTTTTTCAAACTTTTCGGAACTTTGTTTTCTTGGAAGGTCGGGCAGTATTACAATTGTTTTCTAAGATGCTAAAAAAAGTTTTGTTATTTTAAAATGGTTTTCTTTTATAGCAATAAGGGGTGTATTGATCATCATGGGCCAAATATTACCCGTTAATTAAGTATCCAACTCACTGCGAATTGCGTTTTGGTACACTTATTTATCAGAGCAATCAGCATTGCTCCAGTGCATGGACAGCAAGTCCAAAATGCAGTGACACTTACCGATTGATAAGTCTGCCCTGTGATCATGCGAGACCTTAAGTCATGCATTGCTGCAAATCACTCACTGCCATCAGAGAAGTGATTGTGCTTTCCCCTTGACCTTGTACCCTGTATCCTACAATCACACACAACAGATTCGATTGACCTTCATCACGATAATTCTATTCATAGACTATAAATTCAGTACAATTAACATTTACAATACAATATCAAATTAAGCAGAGTTCAGATTTGCACACCTGAGAAGTTTCATGTACTGTGAAAAGCAATTTGCATTATATTTCTCTGCAGTGCACTCATCTCTAGCAAATAACTAACTGTAAGCTCTTCAATCAAAAAAATATATATTTTAAGGTGACAAAGACAAAGCCTTGTCTATATATACAGTAATATTCTCTTTTATGCATGAATAAATGAATTAACTACATGCGCTTGTCTTCTTATTGTGTAATTTTATGTTTGTGGCTTTCCAAGCTAGTACAGTGTTACTTTCTATGTGGACATGTCTATCAGCAAGGACTATACTGCACTAGTTCCAGTTCTTACTATTAGCCCAAAGTAAACCCTGGGCTTTATTTAGGTTACGTGTGGACTGCAAATTTAATGAGCTAGGACGCATCTTATGTCTTTATTTTATTACAAAAACTTCACCTATTGGAATATAGGATTTGGCTTGTGGCAGCCACTGAAAGCTCTAGGGATTGCACATGGAGGGAAGACATCTATACAGGACACTTTATTATTTTGTTTGGATCACAAAAGTTATGCACCTTCATCACTAATTGTTTAATATGTGTGTGTGTGTGTATGTATGTGTGTGTGTGTGTGTGTAGGAGAATCTGGTTAAAGCCATGAACCAAACCAACCATCACTCTAAGAAAAGATGGCAATATGCTATTGTACAGCCCAAAAAAGAAAAGCTCATGTGCCGTATGAAAAGTACTTGAAGTGGGTCACACATGTATGTCAATGTTGATTGTGCCTTGGGTAAAACTTTGATGCCCAACAATATAAAGCAAGACTTCCCAAAATGCAACTGGCATTTCAGGATTGGGAAGAAGAAAATAAATGATAAATTGTATGGTCTGCTACAGATAAAAAGAATACTGTCCTTGAGGATCTTTCTCTAATGAACCACAGAGCTCTTTCTGGCCTCAGAATGACTTAACACTGCTGGACTTACAGTAACACCACTGTGACAACATTTTCAAGTGCTGTATTATAGAATTAAAAATGTTTTATTTTGTCTGCACATCCTGTGTGTGCTATACCCAAGTGCAACTTTGCTCAGGTAAACATTACAGGTGTGACTTGTGTGAATATTATTAATGTGACTCCCTACAGGATGAGGTTTGCGGAAAAAAAATACAAATAAATAAAATAGAAAATTAAATATATATTTATGTTCTTTTGTTTCTACACCTGTGTCTACCCCACTGTGACTTTGTTCATGTACCATAAATATTAGCGGTGTAATGCCTCATATCGTGAGATATAAAGTAAATACAATAAGAAGTAGAAAATAAAAAAAGTTAAATTGTTGTTTTGTTTGTACAACCTCCATGTGCTATAGCCCACTTATAGTTTGTTCATGTAAATGTAAGCAGCTTGACTAACCATAGTGTGAGTTGCAAAAAATGTAACAAAATAAAAAATAAGTAATATAAAAAAACAGAACTTTGCTGTGACTGTAAAGCATGCATTCACTGTGTCCCTGCTGCATAAAACTGCTGAAATTGCAAGAATCTGTACACAGTCCAGTAAAGTAATAAAATTAGGGTACTTATGTATTATCTGGGCTCCCATGTTAAATGCACCCCATTTTTTCATACCCCTACTATCCAACTACGCATGGAGTTGATTTTATATAGTGTGGCGAGCGTAGCGAGCCACCGCGCCTGAAGCGTGGCGAGCGCAGCGAGCCCCGCGAGGGGCCGCGGTCTCATAAGAAAAATGGGAGCCCAGATATTACATAAGTACCAAAATTAGTCTTGTAATATTGATAATAACTAATTGTTTTTTTTTGTTTTTTTATATAACGGTCTTCCAGTTCAGGAAATCGTATCCTGTTTCAATGGTATATTTAAAAAAAAAAAGATAAAACTAAAGTTACAAAATGAAACTCTAAAAAAGCAGATAACTTTGAATCCTAATGATATACACAATAGATAGACTTTTTGGGTACAAATTGTATTGTTGGGCATTTCATTGTTAATTCACATTTACTGTATTACAATGCATGATTTATGTACTTAATATAAATCAATGCTTATTTATCAATGTCATTTTCTAAATCCCGTTTTTTTTAAAGCAGTATCTTATTATTAATATTATTGTTATTATTACTATTAATAATAATAATGCTATATTGCAAATAAATGTATTTTAAATCACATATTACATTGGTGTTATTATTACCTGCAACTCTGCAATTCTGCTGCTCTATCTCTCATTTTGCCACCACTCCTCTTTTCCATTCTCAAACCCTATTTACCTTAACCCCTTCCTGACACAGCATGTTTTTGCCTTCCTGACAGAGCCCTTTTCTTCAAATCTGACATGTATCACTTAAGTGGGGATAACTTTTTTTTGCTTTTACTTATCCCAGTGATTTTGAGATTGTTTTCTCGTGACACATTGTACTTCAAATTAGTGGTAAATTTGGGTCGATACAGTCTGTGTTTTTTTGTGAAAAATACCAAAATGTCGTAAAAAAATGGAAAATTTAGCAATTTGCAAAATGTTAAATTTTCTGCTTGTGAGACAAATAATCATACCACTCAAAATAGTTAATAACTAACATAGACCATATGTCTACTTTATGTTTCCATCATTATTTCAACTTCCTTTTAATTTTTTTGGACACTAGGAGGCTTACAATATGAATAGCAAATTCTCAAATTTTCAAGAAAATTTCAAACACTGATTTTTTTAGGGACCAGTTCAGTTCTGATGTGACTTTGAGGGACTTGTATGTGAGACACCCCCATAAATGATGCCATTTCAAAAACTGCACCCCTCACAGTATTCAAAACAGCATTTTGGAAGTTTGTTAACCCTTTAGGTGTTTCACAGGAATTAAAACAAAGTGTAGGTGAAATTTCAAAATTTCTTTTTTTTTTGCAGATTTGCAATTTTAATACATTTTTCTAAGGAACACCGTAGATTTTACTAGAGAAATGTGACTAAAAATTGATTCCCCCAATTCTTTTGTTTTCATAAATATCCTATATGTGGCCCTAGTGTGCACGTTGACCAAACTACAGGCTTCATAATAGAAGGAGCACCTACTTGATTTTGGAGCCTCCTTTTTATGAGATTATTTTTTAGGCACCATGTAGGTTTCTAGGCACCATAAGATGCTAAAATTTAGGAACCCCCCCACAAGTGACCCCATTTTGCAAACTACACCCCTCAGGGAATTCATCTAGGGGTATAGTGTACATTTCATACCCCCAGGGGTTTCACCAATTGTGGTACAACTGGGCAGTGAAAATGAAAAATTAAATTTTTTACACAAAAATGCAGTTCTGGCTCAAAATTTTTCATTTTCACAAGGAATGAAGGAGACAAAGCACCCCAAAATCTGTGCCCCAATTTCTCCCGAGTACGGCAATGCCTCACATGTGACCAAAAAATACCATTTGGGTGCATGGCAGGACTCAGAAGGGAAGGAGTGATTTTGGGATTTTGCAGCTCAGATTCTGGTGGAATGTTGGTGGGTGCTATGTCGCATTAGCAAGACCCCCCAAGCACCAATACAGTGGAACCCCCCCACAAGTGACCCCATTTTGCAAACTACACCCCTCAGGGAATTCATCTAGGGGTATAGTGTACATTTCATACCCCCAGGGGTTTCACCAATTTTGATACAACTGGGCTGTGCAAATGAAAAATTACATTTTTTACACAAAAATGCAGTTCTGGCTCAAAATTTTTCATTTTCACAAGGAATGAAGGAGACAAAGCACCTCAAAATCTGTGCCCCAATTTCTCCCGAGTACGGCAATGCCTCACATGTGACCAAAAAATACCATTTGGGTGCATGGCAGGACTCAGAAGGGAAGGAGTGATTTTGGGATTTTGCAGCTCAGATTCTGGTGGAATGTTGGTGGGTGCTATGTCGCATTAGCAAGACCCCCCAAGCACCAATACAGTGGAACCCCCCCACAAGTGACCCCATTTTGCAAACTACACCCCTCAGGGAATTCATCTAGGGGTATAGTGTACATTTCATACCCCCAGGGGTTTCACCAATTGTGGTACAACTGGGCAGTGAAAATGAAAAATTAAATTTTTTACACAAAAATGCAGTTCTGGCTCAAAATTTTTCATTTTCACAAGGAATGAAGGAGACAAAGCACCCCAAAATCTGTGCCCCAATTTCTCCCGAGTACGGCAATGCCTCACATGTGACCAAAAAATACCATTTGGGTGCATGGCAGGACTCAGAAGGGAAGGAGTGATTTTGGGATTTTGCAGCTCAGATTCTGGTGGAATGTTGGTGGGTGCTATGTCGCATTAGCAAGACCCCCCAAGCACCAATACAGTGGAACCCCCCCACAAGTGACCCCATTTTGCAAACTACACCCCTCAGGGAATTCATCTAGGGGTATAGTGTACATTTCATACCCCCAGGGGTTTCACCAATTTTGATACAACTGGGCTGTGCAAATAAAAAATTACATTTTTTACACAAAAATGCAGTTCTGGCTCAAAATTTTTCATTTTCACAAGGAATGAAGGAGACAAAGCACCCCAAAATTTGTGCCCCAATTTCTCCCGAGTAAGGCAATGCCTCACATGTGACCAAAAAATACCATTTGGGTGCATGGCAGGACTCAGAAGGGAAGGAGTGATTTTGGGATTTTGCAGCTCAGATTCTGGTGGAATGTTGGTGGGTGCTATGTCGCATTAGCAAGACCCCCCAAGCACCAATACAGTGGAACCCCCCACAAGTGACCCCATTTTGCAAACTACACCCCTCAGGGAATTTATCTAGGGGTATAGTGTACATTTCATACCCCCAGGGGTTTCACCAATTTTGATACAACTGGGCTGTGCAAATGAAAAATTACATTTTTTACACAAAAATGCAGTTCTGGCTCAAAATTTTTCATTTTCACAAGGAATGAAGGAGACAAAGCACCCCAAAATCTGTGCCCCAATTTCTCCCGAGTACGGCAATGCCTCACATGTGACCAAAAAATACCATTTGGGTGCATGGCAGGACTCAGAAGGGAAGGAGTGATTTTTGGATTTTGCAGCTCAGATTCTGGTGGAATGCTGGTGGGTGCTATGTCGCATTAGCAAGACCCCCCAAGCACCAATACAGTGGAACCCCCCCACAAGTGACCCCATTTTGCAAACTACACCCCTCAGGGAATTTATCTAGGGGTATAGTGTACATTTCATATCCCCAGGGGTTTCACCAATTTTGATACAACTGGGCTGTGCAAATGAAAAATTTCATTTTTTAACACACAAATGCAGTTCTGGCTCAAAATTTTTCATTTTCACAAGGAATGAAGGAGACAAAGCACCCCAAAATCTGTGCCCCAATTTCTCCCGAGTACGGCAATGCCTCATGTGTGACCAAAAAGTGGCAGGACTCAGAAGGGAAGGAGTGATATTTGGATTTTGCAGCACAAATTCTGGTGGAATGTTGGTGGGTGCTATGTCGCATTAGCAAGACCCCCAAAGCACCAATACAGTGGAACCCCCCCACAAGTGACCCCATTTTGCAAACTACACCCCTCAGGGAATTCATCTAGGGGTATAGTGTACATTTCAAACCCCCAGGGGTTTCGACAATTTTGATACAACTGGGCAGTGAAAATGAAAAATTACATTTTTTTACACAAAAATGCAGTTCTGGCTCAAAATTTTTCATTTTCAGAAGGTATGAAGGAGAAAAAGCACCCCAAAATCTGTGCCCCAATTTCTCCCGAGTACGGCAATGCCTCACATGTGACCAAAAAATACCAGTTGGGTGCATGGCAGGACTCAGAAGGGAAGGAGTGATTTTTGGATTTTGCGGCTCAGATTCTGGTGGAATGAATGGTGGGTGCTATGTGGCATTAGCAAGACCCCCGAAGCACGGTGAAATTATGAACCTAATAATCCATAGATGTGTGGTATATTTTAAAACACTCCTTTATACATAGGCCGGGTTTGTCGGGGCAAGTGTCACACTGGAAAATAGTTTGCTTTCTTATTTCCTTTTTATAGCAAACTTTGCACCTTTTTTGTGTCCTGCCCTTTTTTCCAGTGGAGGGGATTTCATCAGGAAAATGCTGCCCTGGTACAATACGGGGGCCAGTACTAGAAGTACTGGGCCCCTTTGCCTGCTGGTTCCCAAATATTAGGCCCTTTATGACTTCCTCTTGAAAGTGCATAAATGTCCCCCTCTGGCCGGTAGAACGGAATAGCACGTAAGCGTTATACAGTGCCATCTGGATGATATACACGGCCAGTTTCTTGTACCAGATTTTTGTTTTCCGCAGGGCACTGTACGGCTTCAGTACCTGATCTGAAAGATCCACTCCGCCCATGTACCTATTGTAATCCAGGATACAATTAGGTTTTGAGGTGTGGGTACTGGTACCTCGTACAGGGACGGAGGTGGTACTGTCTCCGTGAATTGTTGTCAGTATAAGGACATCCCTCTTGTCCTTATATTTGACCAACAACATATTTTCGGTGCATATTCCCCTGCTTTCACCCCTTCTCATTACTTGGGCAATGTGCGTTTTTGGGAGGCCTCTTTGGTTCTTGCGCACAGTACCGCAAGCTGCTGTACCTCTTGAACCAAGGGCCTTAAACAGGGGGATGCTAGTGTAAAAGTTATCCACATAGAGGTGATAACCTTTATCCAGGAAGGGGTGCACTAAATCCCAGACAATTTTTCCACTAACACCTACGAGGGAGGGGGGGCATTCTGGCGGTTCAATTCTTGAATCCTTCCCTTCATATACCCTAAACATGTGGGTGTACCCTGAGGTGCTTTCACACAGCTTATACATTTTTATGCCATACCTTGCCCTCTTACTGGGAAGGTACTGGCGGAATTTAACCCTTCCTTTAAAATGTATAAGGGACTCGTCAATACAAATAAATTTTTCAGGGATGTACATCTCTGCAAATTTGGCACTGAAATGATCAATGACCGGCCTGACTTTGAATAGCCGGTCAAAGGTGGGATCATCTCTGGGTGGGCACTGTGCATTATCGTTGTAATGCAAAAATTTAAGGATCATCTCAAAACGAGCCCGAGTCATGGCCATACGGTAAAATGGGGTGCTATACAGAACATCTGTACTCCAATATTGCCTAATTTCTGGCTTTTTTACTATGCCAATATGAAACACCAGACCCCAAAACGTCATCATCTCTACTGCATCTACAGGGGTCCACCTAGCAAATGATGACGTGGGGTTTTGAGCAATAAACTGCTGGGCATATAAATTAGTTTGGTCCACCATTAAATTTATAAAATCATCAGAGAAAAATTATTTGAAAAAGTCAATTTCTCTGAGACCTGTGGAATCAAATTGGATTCCTGGCATGGCCAAAAACTCAGGAACCTGGGGCTCAAAATTGTCTGGTGGTGGGGTCCATACGAGATCAATTATTGGGGGGGGGTCTCAGCTGCTCTATGGGGGCGTCTTTGAGGGGGTCCCTCATCACCAGAGGAGGAAGAGGAGCTTAAGACGAATCCTTCAAATTCCCCGCTTGCCTCACTGGCTGTGTCAGAGTCAGAGGCAAGCATGGCATATGCCTCCTCCTCTGAATACATTCTTCTGGATGACTGGGATGACATTTGGGATGACATTTGGGATGACATTTGGGATGCCATTTTTATTTTTGTGTTACTGGTAGTGAAATGTTTCAACACGTGTATAGTGTAGGGGGGGGGGGGTACAAACTTTATTTCAACCCGGGGGGTATGTAGTGTGTAGTGTGTATGTAGTGCAGAAAAAAAAAATACTTTATACAGGAATTTGATCCCAAAAAAAAAAAAAAAAAAAATTGAAGGGGTTAAAAAAAAAAAAATTGAAGGGGTTAAAAAAAAAAAAAAAAAAAAAGGTCCTGCGCCAAAAATTGAGCACAGATGTTGGTCGCTCAAAGGCAACAGGAATTTGATCAAAAAAAAAAAAAATAGATCAACCCTGTGCCGAAAAAGCTGATCAGTGATGTACGTCACTGATCAGCGCACAGTGGCCACAGGACACCCACAAAATCACAGTGTGTGTAAAAAAAATTAAAAAAAGACCCCACAGCACCCTCAAAAAAAAAAAAAGGTGATCAGTGATGCGACACTGATTACCAGTGAGGGGCAGCAGGTGCACAACCTTTGGTGCAACTGACAGTGCAACTGGCAGCAACTAACAGGTATATATAAAAAAAAAAAACCTCTGCACCCCCAAAAAGTTGCTGATCACCTCAGATATAGTGATCAGCACAAAAGGCGGGGGCAGCAGACACAAAATATAGCACTCTCTATCACTCTCTGTCACTATCTCTCTCTATCTCTCTATCTCTCACTATCTATCACTCTATGACACTGCAGCAGCAGCACTGACAGTTATATATATGAAAAATAACCCCTGCACCCCCAAAAAGTTGCTGGGGGTGCACAAAAGGGGGGCAGCAGACACAAAATATAGCAGTCTCTATCACTCTCTGTCACTATCTCTCTCTATCTCTCTATCTCTCACTATCTATCACTCTATGACACTGCAGCAGCAGCACTGACAGGTATATATATATATATAAAAAAAAAACCTGCGCCCCCAAAAAGTTGCTGATCAGTTAATTTATACTGATCAGCACAAAAGGGGGGGCAGCAGTCAGTTATATAAAAAATATATAGCACTCTCTGTCACTAGCCCTCTCTCTCTCTCTCTCTCTCTCTATCTCTCTCTCTATCTCTCTATCATTAACTCGATGACACTGCAGCAGCACAACACAGCACAACACAGCACAGGAAGTCACAAGAAGTAGCAAGATCCAGGCAGTGATCAGGTAAGTATTTTGCAAGGTTCAGGTCAGTATACTGCGGCAGCTAGGCACGGTGACCGCACTGCACGCAATTCCAGACCGGAATGGCGTCTGCAGTGCAGTCACCGTTAGTTTAAACCCCCCTCCATGGCTGTGATTGGTCCGTCGGTCCGACGAACCAATCACGGCCTTTGGGGGCGGGTTGGGTGAGGTGGGGTGACACCAGTGTCACCCTTACACCCCGCGGTGATTGGTGCTGTACTTTACAGCACCAATCACCTCCGATCCCTGTGTCACCGGCGAACGTTATTCGCCGGTGACACAGAAAACGCTGTGAATGGCTGTTCACACTGAACAGCCACTCACAGCGATCGCCGACGGGGGGGCGGCATCGCAGCCCCCCCTGGGCATGCAGGGACATGTCTGCTGTCAGGGACAGCAGACATGTTTAAACTGTCACCGCGTCTATAGACGCGGTGGCAGTTAAATGGCATGACGTACATTTATGCCATGTGTCGGGAAGTACTTCCCGACCATGACGTAAATGTATGTCAAATGTCGGGAAGGGGTTAACCACACTATGTCCTGCCTGACAACACCCCCCAACACTCCTTGTCTACCTAATCCTTTACTCTGCCCCCTGGTACATCCTCTATTCTTCTCTCCTAGTCTCCTACATCTCCTCCTCTCCCCTCTCTTCTGTCTCACATCCTCCCCTTCGTTACCCATCCTCTCCTCTCCTGTTACCCCACTTGCACTCACTTCTACCCTATCTCAGGCCCTCTACTCTACCACTCAGCCCTGCTCCCTCATTCCTCCTACAGTTTCCCTTCCTAGCCCAGGTGTCAGCACAATCACTACACCCTCTACATCTCTGCCACTAACTCATACCCCTTATCCTGTGCCCTCTGGAATGCCAGATATGTTTGCAACAAACTGGTTTCCACTCATGACCTTTTCATTTCCAACTCCCTGCATCTCCTAGCCATTACTGAAACCTGGATAACCTACTCTGATACTACTGATGCTGCTCTCTGTGCTGGGGGCCTTGCATTCTCACACAAACCTCAACCTGGAGGTCGCCATGGTGGTGGTGTTGGGGTCCTTTTACCCTCTAGCTCTTCCTTACATTCTCTACATTTGAGGTCCATGCTATACGCCTCTACCAACCTGCCAATCTTCGAGTTGCTGTCATTTACCATCCCCCGGCATGCCCTCCAAATTCCTCAACAACTTTGCTTCCTGGCTTCCTCACTTCCTCTCTTCTGACATTTCCTCTATTATCCTAGGTGATTTCAACATCCCTATTGATAACTCCTCAAAATCACCTGCCTCTAAAAACACCTTAATCTCACATCTTCACTTGGTCTCTCCCAGTGGAGCACCTCACCCTCCCATGTGAATGGGAACTGAATCTGGTTTTCACTCATCATTGTGATATTTCTGATTTCTCCAACTCCCCTTTTCCCTTCTCTGACAACCACCTGCTCTCCTTTACTTTATCTCTCTCTGCTTCCCCATCTCTACCTCCTAAGTCTAAGTCTACCATCACCAAACGTAACATTGAGGCTATTGACACCTCATCCTTGTCCTCCCTATTTGACTCACTTCTATCTCCTATTCTCTCTCTCTCATGCCCTGAACAAGCCACTTCCCTATACGATTCATCCCTTACCTCTGCACTTGACACTGTTGCCCCACCAACCACAATTCACCCTCACAAATCAACACCTCAACCATGGCATTCCAAATGCACCAGATATCTTCAAAAATGCTCACACACTGCTGAGCGACAACGGAGGAAATCACACTCTAAGGCAGACTTTCATTTTAAACTTATGCTGTCATCCTTTGGTGCTGCCCTTTCCCTCGCTAAAGAATCTTACAAAATTCTCATCTCCTCCCAGTCTTCCAACCCTCGACACCTCTTTGCCACTGTCAACTCCCTCCTTTGCCCACCACCACCTTCCCTCCCTTCCTCACTGTCTGCTCTTGACTTTGCCACTTTTTTCACATTCAAGATTGATTCCATACATCAAGACATTTTATCCCACCAGATAGCCAACAACCAGCCTCCTCCTATTCCTTACCACCCCTCCCCTTCCCTCTAACCAACTCAAACATCTTACTCCCATGTATCTGGTGAGGAAGTTATGGTCCTCATCCATTCCTCCCCCACCACCACCTCCCCACTTGACCCTATCCCCTCCCACCTCTTCCGCCACCTCTCTCCTTATGCCTGTTGCCATCTTGCCCACCTTCTCAATATCTCCCTCTCATCAGGCACGGTCCCCTCTGCCTTCAAGCATGCTATTGTCTCCCTTATTCCTAAAAAATCTACCCTTGATCCTAACACCCTCTCCAACTACCGACCCATCTCTCTCCTCCCTTTTACCTCCAATCTCCTTGAGCATATTGTCTACAACCGCATCACTGACTTTCTTTCCTCCCACCCTCTGCTTGACCCATTCCAATCTGGCTTCTGTTCTCTCCACTCCCCTGAAACTGCCCTCACAAAAGTCTGCAATGATCTTCATGCTGCCAAATCTAAGGGCTACTACTCTGCTTATTATTCTTGACTTGTTTGCTTCATTTGACACTGTGGACTACCCTCTCCTTCTCTGAATCCTTCACTCCCTTGGTCTGCGTAATACTGCTCTCTCCTGGCTGTCCTCCTACCTCTCTGATCGTTCGTTCTTTGTATCCTCTCATAACACTACCTCCCCCCCCCCCCATTTCCACTAACCGTTGGTGTCCCACAAGGTTCTGTTCTTGGTCCTCTCCTTTTCCCTCTCTATACATCCTCATTAGGTGAGCTCATTAGTTCTTTTGACTTTCAATATCATCTCTATGCTGATGATACTCAAATCTACCTTTCATCCCCTGACCTTTCCCCCACTCTCCTCACTCATATATAAAACTGTCTCTATGCTATCTCTTCCTGGCTGTATAACATGCCCAAGACGATGATCATCTTCCTACCCTACCGCACAACCTCACGTCTCACAATCTCATTATCTATTGATGGCATTTTAGTGAATAATTCGTAATTCAAATACTAGGCAAAAATGTTAATATGTTCATGTGTGCAATGACATACTACCAATAAAATATGTAAACAGTTAAAGAAAATATATATTAAATAGCGCACACACCTTTTTATAAAGAGGTTAATTTAATTGAAAATAATGAACAAAGTTTAAATTTTGTGCATGTTTTGTCACTACATTAATTATGATTATATCTCCCTCAACTGCATCTTTCAGAAACAATTTTTTTAATATAACATTTATAATTAGCAGAATATAAATGATGTTTGAACTGTTTTCTGAAAATGTATTTTAGCCTGCAGTCTCATTAGGGAGAGGTTAACTGGGCTCAATTGCACCTATTCTGTCTCCTTCTCCAGATCAGAGATGAGCCTTCTGCAAACTTGACTTGTACCCCATTGTCAGAGGCAGTGTGGGCCAGGGGGCAGGATGCGACTGTCTCCTTGAGTTATACTTGTCAAAGCCGATTGGTGCTGCCTCATGGAATTGTTTATATATATATATATATATATATATATATATATATATATATATATATATATATATATATATATAGATAGATAGATAGATAGATAGATAGATAGATACAGAAGTACCAACACACTCACCATTCCTAAGAATGAGGTTCAAACAGCACCCACTTCCCAGGATGGGGTGCAGTGGCCTGTGACCACACACTCTAGTAAATACAAACACAGGGGGCCCAGCACTCACTGCAACAAACTAACTCACCTTAACATTCAAATAATCAATCAAATAAATAATGGGGTTTTAGTTCATGCATTGATCAATGCATGAACTAAAACCCCATTATTTATTTGATTGATTATTTGAATGTTAAGGTGAGTTAGTTTGTTGTAGTGAGAGCTGGGCCCCCTGTGTTTGTATATTAATATATATACTATATATATATATATATATATATATACACACAATGTGTTGAACAAGACTTTTATGTGTCTTTTATACTAAGATGTTAATAGTATTGTCGCTACTAGTACATCTCAACGCCCCAACTTGTCTCCCCAGTAAAGAACTGCTGTAAAAAATGTAGCTTCTCAGGAAGAATTCACTATTTGCACTGCGGATAAAGGCAGTGAAGTTGTGTCAAAAACCTAAGTGACTATAAAGCAGAGATACACAAACAACTAGGGGTACCTGGGGTATATTAAAAGAATTACATGTAGTATTAGTATTAGCTAAAGATGTAGGTTTTATTACTGATAAAATATTTGAAGTGTTAATACAGGATTATCCCTAAATTCCCCTCCTCTACAGACTCCCCAAAGTGCACAAGGGGTTTAATCCCCCTCCTGGCAAACCAATTATATCAGCCCATGGATCTCTATTTCAACCTACCTCAATACTACTGGACACTATTCTTCAGCCATTAGTACAAGTACATCCCAACTACTTGCTTGACACAGCCACACTGCTTAATAAATTAGACACACTAGGCACGTTGGAACAAAATACATGGTTAATTACCATAGACGTTACCAGTCCGTACACCATAATCCCTCATACTGAGGGTTTATTAGTGGTGAAACATTTGATGAAAGGAACAGGTAACTTTAATGACATTTGTTAGAATTAATCCTCACAAAAAAAATTCACCATTGCACCGACCTATGCGAACACGTTTATGTTTATTGTTGAATTTAAGTTGCTTTTTAAAGAACCTGGATATCGCCAGATATGTAAAAATTTTCACAAGGTATATCGATGACCTACTGGTCCTATGGACAGGACCGAAAGAGACCTTTGTGAATTTGACAGGGGCACACAATAATAGTTAAAATTTCTGTGTATCCAGACTCCTCTCCTGGTGAGATGGTGATGATTCTCAGGTAAGTGGAGTTTTCCGGATAGTGGTGTTTAGCGTGAAAAAAATAATAAAAAACAAAATTAGAATACAGTGTCTGTGTCTATTTATTATAAACGCTCAAAGGCGTGGTGTTTTATATGTGGAGATCGGTTTGGTTCCCCTTGGGCGTACCGAAACTCACGTGGGTTCAAGATGGTATTCCTCTCATAAAGGTTTCTTTACTGTACTGACCAAAAGGGGATACAACTTCTCCAAGTGGGTATTTTCTTTATGTGTGAGTGAATTAATCCCGACGTTTTCGTAATTACTCAGGAAAAAGAACAAAGTGTCTGATATCTATGGTCTCATCATGTGTACATAAAGTAGTGGTGTGAGGGCTGTATAAGTACAGTGAGCTTAAACAGCATACCTCACTTACATGGATGAAAAGAGGGGATACACATACCCCTACTCACGGTATCTCAAGGGGTTTTCAAACCTATAAAGGTTTCTTTTCCCGTGTGATATCCCACTGGTTTGATGTCACAGGTGAACTGTGGAACTCACATATAGATTCCCGATTTCAGTGTTCCCAGGTGCATAAAATATAAAGAAATTCACCAACGTGAGGAATTTTGTTTAACTCAGTTTAAATGTGTTTATACACCATATCACAATGGCGTACCTTACTCACCCCTTTTAGTAGGGGGCAGAAAGCCCATAAAGGTTTCTTTTTCCAATGTTCTGAATTACTGGTATTTTTATAATGTGGGACCAGAAAGCCAATTTGAGGTAAAAAACTCCACAAAATTGAATTTATAAAACTTTACAATAGTCCCATGGGCAGGTCATGAGGACACATGAAAAAAACATAAAATCCAAATGTTTGCAAAAAAAATCCAAAATTACAACATCCAAAATTTAAAAAGACGAAAAAATCTGTTAAAAAGTTCAAGTATACATACATCCAGGAGTGTCAAGATATCTTGTTTAAGCTCACTGTACTTATACAGCTCTCACACCACTACTTTATGTACACATGATGAGACCATAGATCTCAGACACTTTCTTCTTTTTCCCGAGTAATTACGAAAACGTCAGGATTAATTCACTCACACAAAGAAAATACCCACTTGGAGAAGTTGCATCCCCTTTTGGTCAGTACAGTAAAGAAACCTTTACGAGAGGAATACCATCTTGAACCCACGTGAGTTTCGGTACGCCCAAGGGGAACCAAACCGATCTCCACATATAAAACACCACGCCTTTGAGCGTTTATAATAAATAGACACAGACACTGTATTCTTATTTTGTTTTTTATAATTTTTTTCACGCTAAACACATCTATCCGGAAAACTCCACTTACCTGAGAATCATCACCATCTCACCAGGAGAGGAGTCTGGATACACAGAAATTTTAAGTATCATTTATTGCGCCACTGGTTATATATCCCATCTTTTCCAAAATTCTGTATATTGAATTAAGGGTGTATCTTCAGGGAGTTGTAACCTAAGGCAGCATTGCGCCACGTACCATCTGTCATTTTTCTGTTTCTTGCACACAATAATAGTGTCTGTGCAATAAAATTTACTTACTGTATGGACAAAAAATCTGTACATTTTTTAGATACATACTAGTATATTTTATAATGAAACAGAAACACTTTGTTGCACTCTCAAAACTGCCACCCACAGAGTCTGAAAAGGGTTTTACCTGTTTCCCTGATGTTGCGCATTTATAGAATTAATAGTGATATCAATATGGCTTTGTCACAATTTGACAACCTCATTTTACACCTGGTACAGCGAGGTTCTTGGAGAGACTAAGCTTAAAGTATTTCTGTTAGATCGCAAATCACTATTGAAGGGCAAGAGATCCAATAAGGACAAAGGGCCAGATGTACTAAGCTTGAAAAGTGATAAAATGGAGAGTGATAAACCACCAGCCAATCAGCTCCTACCTGCCATGTCACTGGCTGTATTTAAAAAATGACAGGTAGGAGCTGATTGGTTACTGGTTTATCACTCTTCATTTTATCACTTTTCAAGGCTTAGTACATCTCGCCCAAAGTCATACATATTTCCCCTGGGTTAACCAATTTAATAATACATCATCTGCCATTAGTGCAAGCACCAATACACGTTGGCCCATCATATAATCAGACAAGGATTTGAACCTTGCAGATGTAAAAATTATACCTTGTTATTCAAGATCGAGGAATTTGATAGATATCCTTGAAAAAAACTGATATGTCTGGACTGGGGGTAAATCCAGGATGCAATTTTCATTAAATTAAGATTTTTTTTAAAATGTGCCTGCACAACATGCAACTATATGATCGTTGGTGACACCTTCACATATCCACATTCGGGTCAGAAATATACCATTAAACATCATTTAATGTTAAATATCAGATTGTATGTCCCTGTGGCCTGAGCTACTTAGGGAAAACTCATAGGAAACTTAAAGAGCGTATGGCCACTCACCATTCTACTATACAAGCAGCACTTAGTAGTGGGAAAAGTGAGCACTCAGTAGCCAGACATTAGGCTACTGGGTAAGGCTAAACATTCTATAGCCAATCTTAGATATAGAATGGTTTACCATATACCCCTATTGTCTCCCTGGGGGGTGATCAGGGTTTACTACGGCTCAAACATGAAGCGTAGGGGATTTTCAGGTTAGGCATGCTTACACCTAGAGGTCTCAGTGAAACTTTATCTCTCTCCATGTTTTAGCCTACTGTATCAGTAGATCTTTCTGTTTAGCAGTGATTAAATTGTGCTTAAAATATAATTCAGTACGCTTTTCTATCTTAGAGCTTGTTTCATGCTATGTAATCATGCTATGAGAACGCTGCTGACCCCCGGTGCCCGCATTGACCTAGGACGGCCACACACACAGACTTCACAATTAGCAGCACTCAGATGGATAATCAAAACACGTTTAGAAACATCCAAGTTATCAACGTTTCAATGCTTTATAGCATTTTCATCAGATATATAAAATCATCCGATGTGGATTGTGGGGGTATGAACAGGTCGGGAGGACGCATATCGCTTCCCCGCACGGGGCTTGCTGCGCTCACCACGCTGGCGTGGCTAGCGGGCTGTTTTGACTACTCTGACTGACTACACTAACTATGTAAGCTCCGGCTAGCCGTGAACATATTGACTAGGCTGACTATGCTGGCTGCAGGAACACGACGCAGATACTGACTGGGATGCTGACTACGCTAACTACGCTGGCCACGAGAACATTACGCTGATTCTGACAGGGACACTATGCTGACTATGTAATTGCCGCCGTGAAACTACACAAGTACTGCCATTTTTATTCTGAAACTAATGAAATGTGCCCTGCCCTTTTAGATGCGCTCTGGTACCCCAGTGACCATTGGCATGACTGCAGTGCTCCATTTCCCTGCAAATTTGCTCCCTTCCCCACTGCTCCAACTACTGCGCTGGGTGCACTTCCCCTCTGCCTGTCATGCCATTGATGCATTGCATTAGCTGGAAGAAAAATTGGGGCCACTTGCTTGTAGCTGCCCCACAGGCTAAATATAGCCAGCCAGACCCTGCCCATTGCATTGCACTTTTGCAAATATTACTGGAGCTTTACTGTCAACTTAGGGTATCATTTATATCTTAAGCCAATTATAGTTGTGCTTAATTATGGTTCTGTAGGTCATCTAGCATGTAATAAGGCTTCCTTTAAATACAAAGTCTGTAGGTTTGTTGTAGGAAGTATTAGAGGATGTATTAGAGGACATATTACACTAGCTTGCAATGTTATGATTCTCAAAACTTGAAAAAGTTAGCTGATTGCATTTTAATGCAAATTAATGAGCATGCTCTAAATGGTCAAAAGTTACGAACCACAGACCCATCAAAATGTTCATTTTAATTCAAGCAATTTTACTTTTTACCCCTAAATACAATATATCAGACAAGGTCACAAAGGTTTGGAGGAACCATCTCAACAATACCTGGTCAAAATTACCTCTACACCATGTTATTTCCATTATTTTTCATGTTTGCTATAAAGACAGTGGATGCCAGAGGTTGCCATTAATATTGAGGTCTGTATTAGGGCAGGACTAGAGTTCTGGTGTGATGCCTTGTTTGAAAGGAGTACCATTCAATTTTAAATGAACGGTGTGTTGTTAATGTTCTAATAGTAAGGGGGTACTGTAATATGGAATAATCCGAGTAGGGAATGTAATGCTGTATAATATGAACTGGAGGAACTGTTATATTTCACAGTCTGACCTGAAAGCATTACAGTGTGGCAAAACATAAATTGGGGGTACTACAATGTTGCAAAATATGAATTGGGGGCACTTCAGAGTGGCATAATATTTTCTGGAAAAATTGTATGGCATAATTTGAATATGGGGCACCCTGTGGCATAATGTATAATGGCAGCACTACAATGTGGTGTATTTTAAATATTATGGTTCATAATATGCTGCTGAGAAGAGAGTTGTCTCACTAGCACTACAGTATCAGACTGGGGGCCCATCAAAATGTTGCTATAGTGCCCAAAACAATCTGGCTACATTACCTGCATGTTGGTATAGCTGTGGCTCTACTACTTAGGTTTAAATAAACATGTCCTTTAACTCTAATTTTCATAGTTAATTATGTCACTTAGCATGTTCTTCTCTGTCTGCCTTTGGAAAGACATTTTGAGTTGATAAATGTAAGCGTAATGAATACTCAAGCTATTTGGCAAATTCTTTAGTTAATCACTTAAACATAAATGCATAAAAATGACATAATGTAAATACCACCACAAATAATTCATGTTTTGTCAAAAGAGAGTCTAAGAGCACTTGCTGGGTGTGATTAATAAATTTAGCATTTAAAATGACTTGAAATAACATACAAAACACTCATTAACCTCTTCAAAGCTTGAGAGGTCTATAAAGTTATGCACAATTTAGTTACAGCGATTACTGTAAAGGTTATTAAATTATTATCACAAAGAAGAATCTAAAATCAAGAGGTAATTTGACATGGGTAATTAAAACTAAGGAAAGTGAAGAAGAATAAATAGTCTTCAAAAACTAATCACTGAAATATTTATGGTGCAGAAGCTTCAAACAGGGCTTTTATTGTGGAAATACACACAGAGTAAAACCAACAGTTTACAGAGTAAGAAAAAAGTAAACTCCAAAAGATAATTAACAGTTTGTTGACTTATTCTGCCCTTCAGAATAACATGTACTGTATAAGACACAATGGGGCAGATGTATTAAGCCTTAACAAGAGATAAATGCAAGGGTGATAAAGAGAGAGAAACTTCCACCCAATCAGCTCCTTACTGATTTTTTTCAAACACAGGCTGTAACATGGCAGATAGCAGGTGATTGGCTGGATGTTTATCTCTCCTTATCACCCTTGGATTTATCTCTTGTTAAAGCTTAATATGTCTGCCCCAATGTATAATTTTTTTGTTTGTCAAATGAGAAATTTAGAGAATGCAGTTTCAAGACAATGTGGCTCCTAGCGCATAACCCTGGGGTAGCCAACCCTAGTCCTCGAGAGCTACCAACAGTGCATGTTTTGCAGGTCTCCTCACAGAATCACGTGAGCTAATTAGCTCCACCTGTGGATCTTTTAAAATGTGTCAGTGATTAATGAGTGCAGCTGTGCAGCAGCTAGGTTGTCTGGAAAATGTGAACTGTTGGTAGCTCTCGAGGGCTAGGGTTGGCTACCACTGGCATAACCTAACAAATTACTAGTATTAGATCATCCCCATACCTGAATTGTTTTCATTGGCCATTATGGACTTTATCTAAATAACTGCTTTACTTTAAGAGATTAAGTTAGTATCCTGGTTATATATGAAGCATCAGCAAAGACAAAAAGTTTACATTTTGTATTGCGTGAGCAAACTGGCGGACACACTAGTTGCAACAAATGAGCTGCAAATATCTGCAAATGCTGGTAAGATCAGCATCTGTATATTACTCCTTTGGTGAAGCATGGACCGTAAAGCCCAATAAATATGCAATATATGCCACTTGCTACCTTCCTGAATTGTGCCACTGGTAGGGCAGGATCAAGTGAAGATTAAGCATTAGTAGACTGCAGGACATTAGAACACTGATATTTTAGACTGGGAGTGAGTAGACAGCACACAGTTAAAGAGTAGCCACCTATTTCTTCAACATTTTACTGGCATGTGACCACAGCCAGCTGGACTTTTCTTGATACATTTAACAATCTGTGCAATTATGCTTCAGCCTCTGGGTTTCATAGGGGAAGTGTGCAAAACTAATTCCCCTATGAAACCCAGAGGCATATATGTCCAGTCCCCCGGCATTGATGTAGCAGTTTGTGGGGTCAACCCAATAAGGCACAAGTTTGTGAAGGTGAGCTTGTCTCATGCAACTTCCATGTATGAATGTGGTCATGTGAGATCAAAGGAGAAGTGCCATTGTGCAGGCAGGGCCGGCGACAGGGGGGGTCACGGGGGACAAGTGTGACGGGCCCCAGCAATCTGAAGGTCCCCAGAGCTTCTGTGCCCAGCCCGGCTGGTGCCTGTCAGTGACCCCCACTGCCCGTCCGTCTACTGCGCACTGTCTATGTGTGGCTGAGTCTGATTGTGTGCCACTGTCGTCTACTGTGTGTGTGCCACCTGGGGCCCGGCTCAGATTCTGTACTGTGCACAGGCACACAGCCGTACCCACCGATGGCGCTGTGGCCTCAGTCTAAAGCTTCTGTACTATGAATGTGCATGCTTGATTCATCTGTTCCACGCTCACCAAACGGCCTGCCCTGCCTGCTCACAGTGTTCTGCATTCTTTTGTGTAAGTGACAAGTCAAGTCAGGCAGCAGCTGCAGCAGGCCAGCAGCAGCCAGTAGCCAGCAGGAAGTCGCAGCCAGTAACAAGGTGAGCAGGATGGAGAACGAAAGAAGTCCACACCTGAAAGCAGGATCTGGAGCCAAGAAAGATTAGGTGAAGCTCAGGCAGAAAAGGTTGTGCGGGTTTGGGATTAGGTGCGGGGGACAGTGCCAGATTAAGCCTTCGGGGAGCCCGGGGCACTTTAGACAGGGGAGCTCCTTGCAGTCCTTGCTGACTTCAATGCCAATTGAACACCCCAAAATGCTGTGCAAACTGCATTTGCGAGCACATACAAGTGCAAAAAAGTAACAATAAGCAAGGGATCAATGCTCACTGAGACCTGCCACGCTGTGCTCTGCATATGAGTGGGGATAGGTATAGTAAATCCACTACATGGGGCACCTACTATATAATCGCAGAAGTTGGGTATTAAACTCACAAAGGGATTTGTTACTGGAAGGATCTGTGAAAAAGGAAGTCTACTGCTATTTTGTGATATATATGTCAATAATGACCTATGGACACAGGGTAAAATGCCATTTGGGGATCGATTACCACTGGGTGTGTGTGAGTGGAGATTAATTTGGCTGGGGTGAGTATTGCCACTGGAAAATATTTTGCCCAATAGAAGGTGGAGAGTAATGGTACAATGGAAACCTATGGACACTGTCAGTGTTCAAAATCCCACTAGGACATTTTCACTAAGATATTTTACAACTTTTTTAAATGAACTAAATTGTTTTAAATCTATGTGTGTATTATGTTCTACAGGTGGCCTATTTATAATGGGTGCAGTGTATGTCCCAGAGGGCCCACACCACACACGCTGCACCCATTTTTTAAATACATACCCTTCAGAGTCTAGAAACCGAGGCAGCAGAAGTTGCCAGAATAATGCCCATCGCATAATTTTTCTGGCGATCTGTGAATGCGCAATGGAGTCTGAGTGCTCTAATGCTCAGACTCCACAATGCTGCTTGTGTGGAAAATGCCTCAAAGGTCCTGATTAGCAGCCAGGAAGACCCCAGCAATATCAGCAGACAAGGAAGAGGAAGGTAAGGCGTGTAAACTATAGAACGCTAATAAAAGGGTGTTCTGAGTTTGTTCAGGGCATGTGTTTTCTGAGGGCATAGGGCAAATATAGGGTAGATTTAACAAAGCTTGAAGATAGATAAAGTGGACACAGAAAAAGTATAAACCAATAAGTTTACAGGCTGTGTTTGAAAAAATGACAGTAGCTGATTGGTACTTGTACTAAATATCAGAGATTGATAATGTGAAGTGAGATAAAGTAACAACCAATTAGCTCCTTTACCAACCAATTAAACTTTGATAAATCAAAGTTTGGTGTTGACACTGAAGAAAAGTGTGTAGTGATTAATAATGGATGGAAACCTGGGGGATTTACTGAAACCATAAGAGGGATAGTTAAAAAAAAGGCCATACACTATAGTGCACGCTGCTCATTTGGCTGTCAGTGTGGGTGAGCAGTAGGGCAGACTGGAAAGTGCTGGAAGCAGGTAAGCATGTGAGAGTGTGATTGCAGCGTAAAAGGGGTGTAAAAAAAAAAGTTATACATTTCATGGTGTCTGTGTCTTTATTTTCACATTCTATTTACAGGTGATCTACGAGACCTATTAATGTCCTGTATGCTGGAACTAGTAGTTCTTCTGTAAAAGCAATGTGCTTTCAACTTTTCTTTACACTAATCACCCCGGTGTCTGCTGCCCTGGGACACTGGGGACAGGCCCAGGCTTTAGCCCTGGATGAGTGAAGCCTGGGGGGGACACCTTTATCGGAGGGGGCTACACTCCCCCAGGTATTCCATCCAGGGCTGACCAGCCATGTGCTTATGTCACGACCAAGGGACCTTGTATAAAAAATGTCCCCCGGCTATGGCATGGCACCGCTGCCTGTTGGAGCCTGGTGCTGGTTTCAAAATTTCTGGTTTAAATCAATTCTTGTCTGATTTTATTACAATAAAAAAAAAATCTGATAAGGAGATAATTAAAATAATATATTCTAGAAAAAAAAAAAAAACAGTAATACTTTCTATTTAAAACATTAGAGTTAAAAATAAAAATGTTGATTCTATCAACAATTGGTAAAGGCTGGTAGTTAGCATTTGGGAGGGATCTCCCTCACATTACACTACTGCTTACGTTAGCAAGGAGAAAGGGGAAGTAGCATCTCATCTAATTACTATTTACTTATTATTATTATTATTATTATTATTATTATTATTACTACTATCTACTAATTATTACTATTATCTTATACTCATCTCACAGACCAGAATCACATTCCCAATGTAACATCGGCTACACATAAAATTCTGCCTTCTTCAGCAACTTGATTTCAAGGTATGGAGACAATTAACAAACCCATAGCTCCTGAAATTTTAAAAACCTCTATGAGATATTCCTTAAGAACGAAAGTGTGTTTGAGATAGGAGGGACATGGCTCAAAGACTGCATTGTGCTTGTTCTGTCCACTACCATGCAAAGCAGAGGAATATAACAGTGGATAAAGGAACATTGGGCCTTATTTTGGTTCACTCTTAGAGGCAAATTCCTTCTTAGATGGGTAAAACCATGTACGCTGCAGGGGGGCAAATGTAACATGTGGAGAGAGAATTAGATTTGGATGAGTATTTTGTTTCTGTGCAGGGAAAATACTGTCTGCTTTATTTCTACACTGCAATATATATCTCACTTTGAAGAAAAACCCCACCCAAATCTAATTCTCTCTGCACATGATATATCTGCCCCACCTGCAGTGCACATGGTTTTACCCATCTAAGAAGGATTTTGCCTCTAAGAGTGAACCAAAATAAGGCCCATTATGATTTTGAGGTAATGTGAATAGTGTCATTAAACATTTGGGTATCCAACCTGCTCATGGAATGACAGGTATGCCAAGAGCTTGACAGTCACTAGCCCGACATTCACAAAATGTGCACTTAATCGACAGTGATAACTTGGCAACACAAGCAAAAGGTTGACATGGGAACGGTTGAAACATGAAAAGGTCAACATGAGATTTTAATTTTTTTTAAAAATTACTTCTACTATTTCATGCTTTACCAGCCACGTGAACTTTGAAAGAGCATAGTAAACTGTGCCGAGTGCAGCGAGGCACCTGGCCTGAAGCATGGCGAGCGAAGCAAGCCATGCAAGGGCACATGTTACACTCATTTGGGGTCCAGGATCTCAGATCTCAGAGGAGAAGACATAGCACTGAAACAGCACTGTATATGTTCTAAATCTGGGGTAGCCAACCCTAGTCCTCGAGAGCTACCAACAGTGCATGTTTTGCAGGTCTCCTCACAGAATCACAAGTGAGCTAATTAGCTCCATCTGTGGATCTTTTAAAATGTGTCAGTGATTAATGAGTGCAGCTGTGCAGCAGCTAGGTTGTCTGGAAAATGTGAACTGTTGGTAGCTCTCGAGGGCTAGGGTTGGCTACCACTGTTCTAAATTATCTTCTGAGACAGAGGTGGCTGTTCAATCTTAATCCTTCTGGATCTCATTGAGGCATTTAATACTGTAGACCATGGGCTTCTGATCGAGTATCTGTGGACTGAATGATGCAGTGCTAAGCTGGTTCAAATAATTTCTCACTTGTTAGTCACATAGATTGTCATCTGGAGTATACTCATCACCATCAGTGCCAAAGCCATGTGGTGTCCCACAAGGTTCTATACTACCCCCCATTCATTTTGCAGAATACATGCTTCCATTGGGTGAAACACTGCTATGCTAATGATACACAACTGTACTTGTCCTTTGCTTCGGGCATCAAGAACCCATTAACAACCCTAAATGGCTGTCTAGCTGTGCTCCAGGAATGGATGAGTGCCAGTTGGCGGAGACTAAATACTCATAAAACAGAGGTTCATTTGATAGCGCATCAACATCAAAGAACAAGACTGCAGCATAGCCATCTAACTGGACTAACATTTGGGGGTACAAAATTACAAAACTCTGATTGTGTGCAAAAGCTTGGCCATGGTGCTGGATGGTGGCTTAACACTTAACCATCTGGGGTGAAATTTAATAAGGTTAGAGATTCAGAAAGGGAGAGATTTGGTAAGAAACCTCAAGTTTTTATAAGCAGCAATCATTTACACTGCAAAATCAAACTGGTTTTGCAGTGTAAATGATTGCCACTTTAAAAAAAAACTAGAGATGTATTACCAAATCTCACACTTTATAAATCTCTCATCCTATAAAATTTCCCCCGATATCAACCACAATCAAATCCTCATTCTTTCATCTGAAAAACATAGCCAGAATCAAACACTTAATTCCCTCTGAAGGTCTGCCAAAAGTCATACATGCATTTGTATCATCTTGATTAGATTAGTGCAATGCCCTCTACCTTGGTATCCCAGCAAAAAAACTGCACCAATTGCAGCTGGTACAAAAAACAGCTGCCAGGCTGTTAAGTAACCAGCCCTATGCTTGCCACATAATACCATTCTCTTCTCCCTTCAGTGGCTGCAGATAAAATGGCAAATCATTTTCTAGATACTAAAGGGCCTTATTCTAGTTCACTCTGACAAAATCCTTCTTAGATTCTTAGATGGACAAACCATGTGCACTGCAGGGGGGGGGGGGGGGCAGATGTAAAATGTGCAGAGAGAATACGATTTGGGTGAGTTGTTTTGTTTCTGTGCAGGGTAAATACTGGCTGCTTTATTTTTACACTGCACTATAGATCTCACTTTGAAGTAAAACCCCACCCAAATCTTATTCTCTCTGCACAAGTAACATCTGCCCCACCTGCAGTGCACATGGTTTTGTCCATCTAAGAAGGATTTTGTCAGATAGAGTGAACTAGAATAAGGCCCTAAGTTCCAAAGCCCTATATGAGTAAGGCCCAATGTGCCTTACTTGAAGCAGCTTGTGATTCTATACTGTCCCACCTGATTACTGTGATCTGTAGATGAAGGACTTTTATCAGAACCTAGAATCTCCTGTAATTCATCTGGGGGTCAAGCATTTAGCCACGTGGCTATGACTCTACAGAACTCACTTCCACGCAGCGTTTGAGAGGCCCCCAGTCTAGAATCCTTCCCTGTTTTCTCAAACATTTCTGTACTTTATTGTTCCTGTACTGTATTACATTAATTCTATCTGTTGAGTATTATTATTAAAACCTGAAGAAAAAAATGAAAAACTCATATCAAACGTTTCCATGTCAACCTTTTGCTTATGTCAACCTCTCGTCACTGTGGACCTAGTGCATGTCGACCAATTCTCAATGTCGACCTATTGACTCTAAGATATGCCACACACACGACTCATATTTTATCATTGTATTTTAGATTTATTTGGAAGAGAAGCTTTCACAACCATTTCACAATTTAGCTATGCCCCTTTTGCACCCACACCGCCCTGATGTTTACAATACAGGTATTCCTTAAAACATTATTTTATAATGACAAAATAAATGTACCCCCGCCTTTGCATAATTACTTATTGGCACAGAACCCTATATTTACTTATCAACCACATATTTGTAGCAAATATGGTACTTGTTTCCTAGCACGGCGCCCATCGCATCGCATACCATAAGGCATACGATGCGTTGCGATGCGATGTTAGCTGATGTTATACAATTTTAAATTGTATACCATCGAATTGTATGCCATTGTATTTTTAAATTGTATAAGCACCCTAATGGGTGTTTTCAATGTTAAATGTGCCCACTATAAGATAAATAATTGTATAAGCACCGTAATAGGTGCTTACAATATTAAAAGCACCCCCACGCCACCCATACTATCAACGCCAACCCGAAGTGTGGCAATCGCAGTGAGCCCGCGAGGGGCGGCGGTACGCGTCCGCCGACCTTTTCATACCCCCACTATCCACGTCGGCATGGAGTTGATTTTATAAAGTGTGGCGAGTGCAGTGAGCCACCGAGCCCTGAGCCCCGCGAGGGGACGCGGAATACATGTGAAGTAATGCGCGTCCCCTCGCGGGGCATGCTGCGCTCGCCACACTATATAAAATCAACTCCACACTGACGTGGATAGTGGGGGTATGAAAAGATCAGAGGACGCGTACCGCTGCGCTCGCCACGCTTCGGGTTAGCGTTGATAGTGGCGGGGGCATGGGGGTGCATTTAACATGGTAAGCACCAATTAAAAATCGTATATACAATTTAAAATCGCATCACATTGCATTGTATGCCATTGTATGTCATATACAATGGTATACAATTTTAAATTGAATACAATGCCATACGACTGAATATCGTGGGCACCGTGCTAGGAAACAAGTACCGCAAATATATTTACAAGGACTTTGCTATTCTTCTGAAGTGTTCTGTTATCTATTTTTTTTTTTACGTAGAATAGAAATATTTATTACAGTAATTGTGAGCGACTAATGTTTATAGGCACTATTCAATACTATTTAGTTATATACTACTATTATTGGTTTATATATGGCACTACAAGGGTTCCGCAGTCCCTGACAATATATAGATGAGCAAAGAACAATACAAGAAAGATTGTGATTTACAGTACAAATGCAAATTAGGACAAGTGCATGGTAAATAAAAAAAAAGACAGTTGCAAAAGTAAGCTTGCTAGCAAATATATATATATATATATATATATATATATATATATATATATATATATATATATATATATATATATATAATTGGAGAAGGGAGGTGCGCTGGTTTTTTCAGGTTTCAAAGTCTTTCTAAAAAAACCACTACACCTGAGTGTTAGGGTCTAATCACAGTTCACAGTCCTTTCTCCGGGTCTGTAAAGGGGCACTAGATTCTCATTTAGAACCGCAGCTTCCAGCTCATGGGGAATCCCTGGATCCAAAGGGATTAAAACAATCTGCAGAAAAGGTACAGAGGGAAGCGCTTCTTAGTGCAACAACGTTTTTTATTTTAAAAGGCAGACTGCCAATTGATAAAAGATTCAATAAAATACATATGCTCGTACCCCACTATTCATCAGTGTGGGCTTGAGTACCACATGATATGTATAACAACCAAAAACACGTCACCGTCGGAGTACACAGCTGGGGAACCGCGCTGGTCAAGATACACCGGATGGATGATTTTTACCAGGATCTTTTCAACAGCAGCAGCTCTCCCTCTCCCCATTGGGGCGTGCCTCACCTGACGCAAGAACCTACACCCAGCACTGACACTGATCGGGAGAGGGAGAGCTGCTGCTGTTGAAAAGATCCTGGTAAAAATCATCCATCCGGTGTATCTTGACCAGCGCGGTTCCCAGGGACGTGCAGTCAGGGGAGGCAGGGGAGGCAGTGCCTCCCCTGTCATTAGTGATTAAAATAATACAAAGAAGATACTTATGACACATATTCTGTGTCATAAGTATCTTCTTTATATGAATCTAATCATTTGACATTTTGCATCATGTTTAAATTGCTTTTGGAGGCACCGAAAGTGGTGCCTCCCGATGCACATTGCAAATAGCTGAAAGCAGGGGGTGGGCAGGGGGCGGGACAAGCAAAGGGCTGTAAAAGCCCATTAAAAAATCTAGCTAAAGCGGCACCTTTACACGTGCCTCAGTGACAGGGGCATGCTTTCAGCCAATATGAAAGCACGCCTCTGTCACTGAAGCCGATGTGATTGGGCACTGGGCAGCAGATTCAGCACTGACAGTGACTGCATCCGGCTGTCACTGTCAGGCTTAGCTGCCGGGCCGCTCGTCCTTGCACTCAGCCCCCCAGGCAAATAACATTTACCCGATGGCAGAGCCTGCCAAACCATCACGCTGGGTCCCGGACACGTTGATCTCCACACTGTGGAAGGCGCAGACAAGCTTCCCCATCGCCGCATGACAATTTAAGAGGAACTGGCTGTGAATAATACATTGGCAGCGGGTGGCCCAGCTCCTTCTCTACACTCTCCGGCTCCGTCCCCGTGCAACATTGGAATCCCTGCTGCTGTTGTAGTACTGCTCCGCTCTCCCCTCTGCCAGAGCCGCACACACGGAACAGATGTAGGACCTCGCACACCCGCCTGTTGGCTTTCCTCAGCGCAGCCTGATGCCTTAAGGTAAATGACCTGCACTGCATCCTCTCCACAGTAGAATCCCTATTGTCCAGTGCCTGAAAGTATTTCAATCAGCAGCACTCAGCGCTAGCTTGCAGTTGCAACCCCTGCATTATTGGTGTCTTGCACATCTATTGGTGCAAGTGATAGGGGAGCTTATAGGCAGCCATATCACCATTGCTGTGTGTAAGTCATATGCGCACACACAGCTGACATCCTAAAGGTTTAGTGCTGTGACTGGGGATATATTAGTGTACCCCACCGAGACTTAAAAGTGTGCCCACTTTGCTTCCCCCAGACCACCCACAAGCCCTCCAGCCCAAATTTTCTAACCACAGGGACGCGTAAATAATATGGGGGGGGGGGGGGCTGGCCCCGCCTGTGCGGGAGCTCGACCCGCTGATTCGCTGTGGGTGCAGGGGGGGGGGGTGCCTGGCCAGATGCCTCACCAGCCGCTGACCTCACCGCACGCCACTGGCGGTTCCCCAGCTGTGTACTCCGACGGTGACGTGTTTTTGGTTGTTATACATATCATGTGGTACTCAAGCCCACACTGATGAATAGTGGGGTACGAGCATATGTATTTTATTGAATCTTTTATCAATTGGCAGTCTGCCTTTTAAAATAAAAAACGTTGTTGCACTAAGAAGCGCTTCCCTCTGTACCTTTTCTGCATATATATATATATATATATATATATATATATATATATAGCTGCGAGTAATCCAAATAAAGGAGAACAGGAGGCGGCACTCTCAGTGTAAAAACGTGTATTAAATCATCAAAGCAAAAAACAGCAAAGTGCAGGCGACAGCCAGTGTGTCGACAGTTTCGGAGCCCAAAGCTCCTTCCTCAGGACAGGCTGGTCACATAACCGTGAGACAAAGCGTGTGATACAGAAAGCGTGTTTTCTGTATCACACGCTTTGTCTCACGGTTATGTGACCAGTCTGTCCTGAGGAAGGATCTTTGGGCTCCGAAACTGTCGACACACTGGCTGTCGCCTGCACTTTGCTGTTTTTTGCTTTGATGATTTAATACACGTTTTTACACTGAGAGTGCCGCCTCCTGTTCTCCTTTATTTGGATTACTCGCAGCTATATACTTATTGTGGAAGGCACCCCTACCCATTTCCCCTCAGCTCCGAGTGCCAGTCCTACTCGCTCTGTATATATATATATAGATATATGATACTGACAAACGTAATATTCGTACTACTTTTTTAATATATTTCTCAATAATAAAAATGCACAAACTTTTTTTTTTTTTTTTCAGCTGCATTATGGCTGGAATACAACATTTTAATGTGTCAGCTTCTTTTGGCATTTAGTCTTACAATGAATGCACGGACAGTGTTGGAACAATATAAAAACTAAAGAGGAGTTGTGGCTGCTTGCCAAGTATAATTTTAATGTTTAGGTAAGGGAAAAGAATGATTACCGTCAGTCAAAATAAAACTGATTCACTAAAGATTAAATCTGCTTCTTACAATTATATAGATTAGTACAAAACTTAAAAATGTATCTTACAATTTTTCCACAAGAGGGCAGCAGATCAATTAATAACAGTAATTTAGAAACTATCTAATTATCAATTAGGGGACATTCAAACAGTGTAAACGAATTATGGATGCACCTGAGTTGATTCCTTTTATATCAATTAAACTGCATGTTATTGGAAAATGGTTAATCACAATAATCTTGTCAAGAAGCATGCAAAATAAATTGTGCCCTGAAATTTCAATTTTTAATCTTGCACTTCACATTTTTCTGCACAAACCTAAAACATCTGTTGTTATATATATATATATATATATATATATATATATATATATATATATATATATAAAAATATGATAAATATATTGTGATCTGACAACCTGAGCAAGAAGATGAAGGCAGAGGCCCCTTGATCTTGTGACATTTTGTTAAAAGGAGAACAAAATATTAAATGGTAATATAACTGAAAGTCATGATGTACTTTCTTCCGACCAGTGACAGGGGCATTAAATGTACATCCAATTCATACTTATGCATTTTATTAGAAGGGTTTTCACTGACCTTTAGCTTGACGAGTCAATTCGTTAAAGCTTGATCGTCATTCAATAGAGGTGACATAAACAACAGATAATGGCAGTATCAGTATTGGTTTGACATTCTAACTTGGCTTACATTCGCTAAAGTTCTAAGTTATAAATGTAATAACATTCTTAATTTACAGAAAAACAATGCACACTAACTAAAAGACTTGGCTCTATGCACAAACAAGACAGATTTTTTAACGCAACAGTACATAAATAAAAGAAGAAAGAAAATCTATAGTTAATAAAAATTATTATTGTTATTACTATTGTTATTATTATTAGTATACATTTTTTAGGTACTTGTGTAGTTTCACGGCGGCCGATATATCGCATGTGATATCGGCCAATGCGATTTTTTACCGGTTCATAACCCCACTAGCCACCGAGCCCGAAGCGTGGCGAGCCCCACGAGGGGACGCGGATTACTGCCCTCGCCACACTTATAAAAAATCAACTCCATGCGTAGTGGATAGTGAGGTTATGAACAGGTAAAAAAATCGCATCGGATCGATATCGCATCCGATATATCGGTCGCCGTGAAACTAAACAAGTACCGTTTTTTTATATTCTTACATATTCCATTCATTTCATCATCACCATCATTAATATAAACATATTTATTAGGCAGGACAATGAATTAAAATATTCTTTGGTGTCAGTCCAATTTATTTTGAGGTTCTTGTTCCCACAAGTCAACACGGCAGCAGCTGCACTTTATGGTGGCTCAAACTAACAAAAAAGTGCTCGCTGTTCCATAGGGCAGAAATTAGGCCACCAGATGTGAAAATTCAGGTGCTGTTGCCGGTGTTAAAACATTGTGGCAATGGCCAACTTTAGATGAGAAAACCGAAAATCATCTTTCAAAACAACAATAGTTTTTGATCATCGACAGCCATTAAAGCCTGGTAAAATGTTGCAGTCTACTGTTTAAGCAAAAGGACATTGATCAATCATCAGGTTTTAGACCAGATAATTGTATTATCAGGTCTAAATAAATAAAGGTCTAAATAAAATAAGTTTTGACCAGATGTTTTACTATACACCCACAGGGAAGGGGCGATAAAAAGGAGCCCTTCTCTGTAATGTGAGCCTGATTGAGGTTGGCTCGCATACATTTGCTACCCAGTAAGCCCATAAGAGCCACCCAATGCCCACTCCCCCTGCTGCCGAGTCTGATCGGTACCATGTGAGGTAATGTGTATGCAAACACATCCCTTCCCATGCAGCCAAATGGGAGAGAAATCATTTGATGGCCGCCGACCATCGAATGATTTCTATCCCCTTTGGTAATAAAAATCAGTTTAAATTGACTTTTATTTCTGTTGGAGTCTGCCAAAGAGGGGTGGGCACTGATGTCATCGGCTCACCCGCGTTCCCAGATGAACGCCCACTGTTTTTATGGGGACACCCATAAAATGCTGGATGTTCCCCTGCTGCCACCCCCTTTGCGGCCCTGGCCCTAAGTCGAACAAACCCTGACCAGTGGCGCTGGGGCCTAATTTAGATTGCAATGAGTGATCCTGAATCGACCCTGTATTTGTAGGGAAGTGACCACATAAGCAGTCTCTATAACTACTCTATTGGCAGTCCAGCCATTGTGCAGTTTAATGACCATTACCAGGAGAGATTAACCCTTTGCTGGTAATTTGTGTAAAATGGAAACCCATAGGCTGCAGCTCAGCTGCCAGGGACCAGAACAGAAACCTAGACTGTGGCTGCTGTCATACATTAAGGTACCATTGCAGATATTGGAGATATATGCTGTGGCCACTCTTCATACATTTGGAGGATACTTGACAATGATAAACAAGCTCCACATTTCACAGTCACTAGTATTCAGGAATGCACTATAGCTAAAATGCGGGAAAAACACTTATCAGGGTTTACACTTATACCGCATTTTGGTATGGAGGAAAATCGCATGCAAAAGCTGGCAATACCCCATAGAAGCCTACGGGCTACATACCAAATCCCCACCACCCGACATGGACCCCCACCTACCCACATGGTTCCCCACTGCCCCCCACTCACCTCTGCCCGGGCAGCCTTCTGCTTTGCTGCCCCGACCAGTGACCTCCTCCACCCCTTCTGGGTGCAGGGAGGAGAAGATCCCCGCAGCAGCAGACGGGGACAGCAAGAGGGGGAGAGCGACTGAGGACCCACTTACCCCCTGCTGGCTGCTTCACAAAGGGCATCTCTTAACGCAAGAGCTGCCCGTTGCGATACTAATTGCATATGTTAGAGCATATGTGATTAGTATCAATGTGGTAGCTGGCGGAGGGGGGCAATAAGGGGTGGCGGATGTTATTGCATCCCTCCCTGAATCTTGAAGCTTACATTTTTTTTAAATAAAAACTATTTTACTTTTAAATATGCACCGTACCAAATCCAGGCCTTTTGGTCACCAGCAAGTAGGTTGACAACCATTAGGTTGACATGCATTTAGGTCAACATGCAGGAAGGTCGACATGACTGTAGGTTGACATGCATTAGGTCGACATAAGCATGAGCTTGTCATTGGGAAGGTCGACAGTCAAAAGGTCGACATGGGGTTTTCACATTTTCCTGAGCCGGCATGTGCCGACAGGCGGTATCTCATGCCCTATCATCCACTATGGTGTGGCGGGAGAATAAAAAAGTGTGCCGAGCGTATCAAGGCACCGTGCCTGAAGCATGGCAAGCGCAATGTAAGAAACTTACACTACTAAAGGCAGGCTTGAAATATGACTTGAACGTGTGTGTGTGTGTGTGTGTGCGTGTCGGGGGTAGATTGTTGTCAGTTTTAACTTCTATAATATTAATTATCCATAAGTTTGTTTCAAATGCTAATTGCTAGTGAAGTGTGGTGACCAACACTATTCTACGTAGCATTGTCAGCTTTCTGGTTGCCGTAGCTAGTGTAATTATTTGTAACCCCTAAATAAATACAGCTACTAGTACTACAGTATGAGGTCTGTGTATTGAATGAAGATAAAATGTGGAGGCTCATCTGGCCAGCTGGCCCCTGGAGTTCCTGGAAAAGCTCTCAGGAAAGGAAGGCAGGTGTTGCAAATGCTTTTTTTATACCATAATGGAGAACATGCAGTACTTGCTACATTTGGTGGTATCACTATGGGTTTCAGACCACAGTTACTCTGCTATTTTGATGCAACCCCATTGGAGTGTGTCACTGAACAACAGTGAGACCAGGAGAGGCAGGGGGCTGTTTAGCAGCTACCTGAGCAGTGGGAAAGCTTGCAGCAAGACAAGTAATAGGGATAAGACAAAATGTCTTACACATGGGGGCATGGCTTTCTGCATATGAAACCACACCCCCTTTTGAAAATGCACACCAAAAATAAACATTAAAAGGGTGAGTAGACACATTAGTGACGCAATTGGTTTCTCTAGCTATCTTCCTTTCAACATCACTGCTATTTATGCATTTTTCTTGACAAGTTAAACTGTGGCATATTTAAAAACTGAGAATAATATGAAGATTTGGGTGGGTAACTTTTGAAAATGGTGGTTTTGCAACGATTGGATATGCATCGACGATTGAATGTCTTTAAAATTTACAAAAATCTCTGCAAAAGGCATTTACTATAAAAAAGAAGGTTTTTTTAGATCTCTCCCATACAATGGGCCACAATCTCTAAGCTTCAAAAGTGATAAAATGGAGAATGATAAACAGCCAGCCAATCAGCTCCATCCTGCCATGTCACAAACTGTGTTTGAAAAATGTCAGACAAGAGCTGATTGGTTGGTTGTTTATCACTCTCCATTCTTATCACTTTTGAAGCTTAGAGAATCTGGCCCAATAGCTGTAGATTAACCAGTGGCAGGAATACAGCCGCACATAAAATGATGTGGCTACAGCTAAAATATTACATAACTGAAGATGGGTTTTTGGGTTTGGGTTACTAATTTTATGGTGCTCTAATATATATCAATATTTTTTTAGTATTTAGGAGACTTTGCATTGGACCCTATTGAAAAGAAAAAGTAATTATAAAAAGCATTGAACTCAGCAACATTTTTACATCGGCTTGGAAGTTAATAATTACCATGGTAAAGTTTAGTAACTGGACTTTATAGCTCAAAGAGTAAAAATTAATGACAACAGATTAATTACATGAGAAAAAAAAGCATTAACACATTTGCTTTAGAGATACTTTTTAGGATGTTACGTGCTTTAGATAAAACAATAAAAAAAGAATATGCTGACACTTGAGCCAGCTGAATATCTGCATAATTCTATCCTGTTAAGTGGTTGTTGCATTGTTATTTTGAACTGGTAAAATATTTAGGTTACTGAGCAATACAATTCTGAGTCTACTGTATTTCAGTTACCAAGGGAACACGACAGTTAAAAATAATGTTTAATAAGAATACATATTCCATACAATGTTGTATCGAGTGCCCAAAACAAGACTTTTTTTTTTTTTTTTTTACACAAAAGCCTAGAATGGCTGCAATTAGTATTTTCTTTTTAAAAAGGAAAATATAGTTTGGCAGTGAAATGTGTTGTTTTTATATAGTAAAGATGATACACCTACCCAATGGTATTTTCCCTTTGGCATCACAGAGATGCACATATGTGCTGAAATGCATCAAATAATGTCTTTGTGGCCAGCAAATTGCCTTCAATCAGGATTACTAATGCTTCCCTCTCTTTTATTTTCATTCCAATATAAAGAACTGCCATGTGATCTACTCATAGTGGTTTTTTGCCTGCATATTTTAATATATCTATGTATGAAATATGAGTACTTTTGTTCCTCGGTGTGGAAGCAGTCTATCTTTGTTGCTTCTCTTCCAACGGCTGGCAGAGAATTATTGGTATATATTATATCTTCTTCCAAGTGTAAATATCAATCATGATTCACAAGACATGACATGAATTTCATGACCACTTACTGGCCACTGGCCACAATTTAAAATAATAAAGCATAGCTTCAGTGTAGTCTTAAATGCTTTTACGTTAGACAATCTGCATCAGCTCAAATTACACGCCACATCAGTACTTTGAATTTAAATAGTTTTATAGCAAACAAAGCCACAGCAATACATATTGCTGCTGTTATTTTTAAAATGATACAGACTCTTATTCAGCTACTAGTAAGCCCGCTCAATGCAAATGCTTCGAAAGCTAGTAAGGCAGCTATATAGGTAAGTTTACACTTTTTAGTACCAACTGTGTTGTTTGCAATCAAATTTTTGCGCCTAATTAATTATTTAGGTATAATGTTTGGTGTAGTTTTATGCAGCAGGTTGCATAGAAAATATTGCTGCATATAAATTCCAAGAATTGTTTACATGAAATGCAGCGGCATGAATACATTCCCGCCATATTTATTCCCAACAGCCTGGTGAGTGCTGCTACCTTTTGATTACCTCGTTTAGATAAAGAAAGAAATGTAGTTTCACTTGCTGCCAACATATTGCAGTGTTTTGATGACACACAGATGCTATATACACGGACTGTTTCGGGGTAACACCTCGTTTTCAAGAGGATTCTCTTGAAAACGGTGTGATACCCCGAAAACAGTCCGTCAAAGTCAAATAAAGTATTTCGTTTTATTGAGAAGGCTGCAGTGACGTGCTTGTTCCTGTTCACCTGTGGGGAAACGGGACCTTGGCGTGTATATATATATATATATATATATTTATATATATAGTAGGATGGTGATCGACACTCATAGAGAGCATCAGCAATGGGGCCCTGGTGCCTTCCACTGTGTTTCCACACCAAAATGTACAAAGTGCCAGGTCCGGCGGCATTCAAGAGACTTAGTAATAATAAATGGAACAGAGACTGTCTGCAGCAACGTTTCGGTCTTTATTGACCGTTGTCAAGCTATGTAGATGATTCTTGGCATCATAGGAAAGTGCAGAATCTATCAAAATGAATGCTGGGTACACATTATGCTGACTTAATGGCAGACCCTGCCTTCGCACTGACATAGCAACCGATTCAACTGGTTGATATTATAGTCCTGACATCCATCTTGGCTGGCATTTTGATTCGATCACATAAATGCATGTGCTTTCTGTCTATATGAAAGCATGCCCCCATCACTGAGGCAGATGTGATTGGTCTCTGCTGCTTATGCAGATGGCAGCTCCAGTACCTGCCTGTTAGTGCAGACCTGGCAATCCCCGCAGAGCCCAGATTGACCTCCACATGCCTCCTTCCCCTCCCAGTGGATGCACTGACCTTCGTACCTCCCCACTCCCCTGGCGGATGCATGATGGATGAACCTTTGTAAGCTACACATACACCTGACAGCTGTACAACAGATCCCTCTTCAACCCACACACTATCTACAGAGCGGGCAGACCTCCACACCCCTATATGCATGCTAAAGAGCAGGTAACTTTCCACTTCCCTCTCCCCACCTGTCAGGGTGGACCTCTACACCCCTCCCAACAGCTGCAGAGTGGTCATCTCTCTGTACTCCTCTACTCACCTGCTGGCTGCATAGTGGGTGGTCCTCTCCCATGAAGAGGCTGGAGCCATAGATGACCATGGCAGTAAAGCAGCGGTCTGGTGAGTAATATAAGGGTGCAGAAGGGCATCAATAATCTGTGCTCCCCACCAATCCCCCTTACTGTTCCATTCACTCACTGTCACTACTCCCTACACCTAGTCTCACTAGTCCCTACAATTACTCACTCTTAAGCCTTTATTCAGATCTGATTGCAGTACAAATTTGTTTGGAAAATCGTCAAAACCATGTGCACTAAAGGTGGGGCAGATGTAACATGTGCAGAGAGAGTTAGATTTGTGTGAGTTATTTTACATATGTGCTGGTATTGCGGTGGCCAGGCGGCAAGGAGCGGCGATGTATATTAATACATCCCGCCCTAAGAGCCAGGAAAAGCTGTTTAATGAACACCTTACATTTATTTGAAGTTGGTAAGTAACCTGGCCTATAGTATACGAATATATATTACTATAAGCAAATTTGTTGATCATGTGCTTATTAATGTTTATATTAGCAGGCAATGGATAATTTAATTTAGGGCAATGCATCCCACCAATCTGATGTGCTCAAGTCCCTCTCAGTGGATAATTGTCAAGGGAAGCCCATAGGCTTCTGTTAGAAAATTCCAGCTAAAGATGGCACATTGCATCCAAGCACAGAATCTATAACATTCCGGGGCTCGGTACATATGCAGTCAAAAATTTGTAGGTTCTTTAAACCTTGGTGCATCCCACCCATAGTCAGGATTTAAGTAAAAGCTTAGTCTGTGTTGGTTTACTGTAGGATATTGTTAATGCTTTTTGCCAAATTCAGTCTAGGGCAAGCATTGTAGGTAAATCTATAGTGTTGCTAATAAAGCATTACTGGTAATATTGATTAACTATTCAGTTTCTGTGCTAGGTTACTGAGCAATAAATATAAAATAAATAATCATGATATAAATATTTTATTGGAAACCATTAAACATTTATGTATCAATTTATTTTTATTTTTTAATAAAAACTGATGTTTAACTGACAAATATATCATATTATCATGCAGTACATACTGTATATCATTACATGTAGAAAAAGTATAATTTCATACATTTTACTATATCAAAAAATTCTTGGGAAACTTGGGAGCAAGATATAATAGAGTATGATTACGATTTTTTTTAAATGCACCATATTGCATACAAACTCATCTTGCCACATGCTCCCCTGCAGTAGGATCCAGGGGGTTAAAAAAATGCAAACACATGAACCCTAAACAGGAGAAGCTGTATGTGTGTAAACTTCAGACTCCTCTCCCCTGCTACTGACAGAAAATCCCAATGACATTAGTCAACCAGAGCTCAGCCCTGATTGGATGTAACCATCTCCATAGTATATTAAGGTCTGGAGAATAGTAATATTGCATACTCTCAATTTGTGTAGGAGAGTAAATAAATATTTGAGATTAACTACGATATAAGATAAAGGGTGCGATGTACTAAAGGGAAAATGCGGTAAAACGGGGGTTTTACTGCATTTTCCTATGTACCATTACTCGTCCGCCCCGTCTCCGCCGGGCAGGGTATCGCCACCTCTGGGTGGCGATACCCTATAGAAGCCTATGGGCTTCTAACGCCGCCCGCTGCCCGTGCGACCCCCCCGCCTCCCCTCCTCCATTGATCTCCTCCTCCCCCAGCAGGTGTCACATCCGGGAGGACATCCAGCTGCATGGGGGAGGAGGAGACGCCGGGATGTGATGGAGACCTCCACACCCCACATTACAGGTATCGCGGGGGTCTCCATCACCGCACCGCAATGCTAGCCGCATATGTACAGCCGCATATTTCAGTACATATGTGTATCATTGCGGCAGGTGGGTGGCAATGTATATTAATACATCCCACCCAAAGTCTATACAGTATAAAAGTTTTTAAACAGTACTGCAATACCTGGGTGTTCTTTCCTTCACTCAAGAACAATTAGTATAATCTAATGCTTTGTCTGATAAGTGTTCATTTCCTCACTTAAAGAACAGACACACATTTATATTAGTGCGCATAATGAATTGCAAGGATATAAAAGCAAAACAAAAGGTTTATAAATGTAAAACATTTTTCTGAACCAATAAAATATATAGCAGCAAATAGTAATACCAATTGAAATCAATACTTGGGATTCTCTCAGGAGGTTCCCTTTTCTCCAGGCTATAAAAAGATTTAGCCCTACGCTCACCACGTGGTTTCACTCTAGAGTCACCATTCAGACCATCTGCAACATTACTCACAACCTGGTGATGCCACAAAGGGCCTTATTCAGGCCCGCTCATATATTCACTGCCTAGCAAGTAGGAAAGCACTGCCCGCTGCCCCAACAAACGCCAACCCCCCAACCACCTGCTCCACCCGCATACCCCCACTGCCCATCTGAAAAAAAATTAATATAGCCCTCCATTTTTCCAGGGCCCAGCCAACCTGGGCCCTGGAAAAATGGCAGGTGGCACTGGCCCCTTTGTGGTCAACCATTGGAGTTTACAAAAAATTATTATCACAGGAATCAAGTTGGTTCAGTCAACCAGTGTCAATTGTCACATATATAATCAATATTTTGGGACTGCAGATACTTAATTACCTACCATCTGAAAGTGCGTGACACCCCCATTGAGCAGTAATAGACATGTCCTTTAGGTGGAACGTGATATGCCACCTCAGCAGCACATCACGCAAACTTCTGTACCATTTAGAATCTCCCTGAATCGAATTTCCTAAATAGTCAGGTACTGTGTACTTTACAGTCAAAATTAAACAGCAATAATATAAACTGTTGATGTCAAAATATTGCATACTGTATACAGTATATACTATTTGGATTCAACACAGTTCTATAAAGTTTTGTTTAATTGGATCATATTCAATATATCACAGTCCTAAAAGTATGGAGACTTAATAAAATATTGTTCTTAAATGTCAGTGTTCAGTTCTACCTTACATGACTCTTCAGAATTACATTTGATCTTTCTTAGCATAAATGCTTATTTTTAGGTCTATTGTACTTGCACGTCATGAGGCATGTCACAAGCATTTAAAAATGATACCTCTGCAGTTATCTATCTATTAATCAGGCATGAAAACTTGCTGGTTTTAATTGTGCTTTTAACACTAGTCTTATCCTTCTGACTGTGCTGCATATAATTATCCCTGCTACTCAGACACAGCATTGTAATAGAAACTATTTGTTATGTCATTGAACATCACTGTGTATGTTATAAAATGCAAAGAACACGTCTAATCTATATACTCCCCATTGCTCTATTACCGTGCATGCTTAATTCTGTAATGTATACAATTCTAAAACGCTTGTTTCAACGGAAACAATTCTGTAGGATCAGCACCTAACTTTGTTTTGTATTCAGAAACAACAAACTGGTTAAAAGGGATTTTTGAGGTACAGATGGAGCACCTCTCAGCCAGATTCCCTGAGCTGGTGCAGGCTGGCGGAGAGGCACTCTTCCTGATGGAGATGCGGGAGTGTCTCACACGCTCGCGTGTCCCAGTCACTCGGAGCGGGGAGCAGATTCTCTGCCCATCTCCGCTTCAGGGAGACGGCATGGTTAGTGGAAGATGTGGTGGTCAGGGCACGCCAGCGTCTCGTGTGCATGGTGAAATGCGGTGACTGGCCATAGAATCCCCAGGAGCAGCTGTAATGAGAGCTGCTCCATCTGCATATCGTAATAACAATTCTTCTGTTGAAACTAAACCCTACAGTGGTTAAGGTACTGTAAAGTTGGTATTATGGGCCTAATTCAGACCCATTTGGAAGGTGCTGAATTTGGCCCCATTCCGATGGTGGGGGGGTCTGCTCTTGCGCATATTTGCACATGTCCTGATCCCTGTGAGAACATCTTCGGTTAGTATCACACTAGCTGAGGCATTTGCATGGGTAGGGGAGGGAGGGGGTGGCAGGGGGAGGCTGCAGGGGAACACCCAGTATTTTATGGGCTCCCCATGAAAACACTGGGTATTCCCCTGGGAACCCAGGCATGGCATTCCCTACTCGACCCATCTTCACCAATCAGTAGCTGTAATAAAAGTCAATATAGACCAAAGGCAAGAGAAAGCATTCGATGTGAGCAAACACATCTCCATGCATGCTATAGAGGGGATTTGTTCGGCGGTGGGGGTGGGTGATTGTCAAGGCGGTGGGTGGCACTTACCCTCTCACTAAGCACTGAGTGTATGCTGCCTAGTGATCTGGTCTGAATCAGGCCCAATGTAAAGACCGGTTTGTAATACAATAATGCAATCAATTATTAGTTCAAACCAAAGAGATTATTTTTGTTGATGCATGTAGCTTAATACAAAAATTGTACTCACTGATTTTTCTTTTATTATATGTAAATATAAAACATCCTTGCAGTGCTTTCATGAAGCAATCAGTGATACATTGTCCTTTTTTCACTATACAAAAGCAATAAACAAAGCAATCACATAATAACAAACTGCTCACACAACGTAGTAAATCATTTAGCGTGTGTGACCTGATTGAGCACATTGTGCCTGTTCTGTTTTATTATTAATATCACAGAAGACCTAGTTTAGTCCTTGTGCAGTGCTATATGGTAACGCACATAGCCCCCACTCTCTCCATTACTTCTCCCGATGTTGCTGCCTCCCCTCCGGCATCAGTAAGTGTGTATGCACTTGCCAATACCGGCACCCCACTGAGTTCTTGTCCCCGCCAATATCGCTTAACTTATTGCTTATATAAAGGACCATCGAACCAAACTTAAAAACATTGTTTACAAACTTCTCTAGCTAAGGAATTTTTTATAATTTACTTAACAATTAGGGTTTTTTTTTTTTTAATTAGGTCTTATTGCTGACTGATAAGTGCAGTAAATTGATCCAGTCGCATCATATTACTGCAATCATACAAATTCTAGGCAACCTACTGAATAGTACATTCTCCAGTGATTGGTGGATTGTCTGGCCACAAGACTTGGCCTTCATTAGGTTAGTACTATGAGGGTTATTCAGGCCTGATCGCATGGCTACAAATTTGCAGCCGGGCGATTCTCTATAGATGTATGCATGTGTACAGAAGGCCGCTCTGTGATAAGATCCTGCTACTTTTTGTTGCTGGCTGTACGCAAGTTTATTGACAGCAATCCATGGTGGTAACCATTTCAGGGAAACTGAAGGTGTGCCCAAGTGTTGAGGGGGAGTTGTGTGATGTAAGTCCTGGGCTATGCACAGACTGCACCCAGTGAAAAAATCATTAGATGAAGAGTGTCTTGTGAATGGATTTGCAGCAAATCCCAGATCCAGCATATTTTCCCAAGCAGCTAAGCAATTCTCAGGCTTTCACTTAGACTGGGTAGCAGCCATCTAATCGCAGGGTGCTGCTTTTTTGAGCCACAGCAATCAGGTCTGAATTACCCCCTATGTCCATACAATAGCATTAAAATAGATACAGTTTTTGCATTTATAGTTTCAGGAATGAAAAGTTTGCTGAATTTTCTCTGATTGGCCACATTGGCAAACACATCTGGAAAACAATAACAATGCACCTGTTATGCAGTGACATCACCGTGGGGGTGCACACACTGTAACATTACATGCAGCTCATTTCTTCTGTCACACTGTAGGAGCTGGTCTCTGGGGGGGCACCCTGCATTTCTTGGAGTAACATAATGGGGGTTTGAGCCCCAAGGCCATGGTTCTGAACTGCAAAGCCACACCCTTTGTTCTCAAAGCCTCACCATGGCCACTGGTGCATGCAGACATTAAAGATGTTGCACTGTGTGGCACCCCTGCTTTTGTGGGAAAACTACACATGCCAATTATGAAAGTTTAGGAAAAATAGTCATAGAGATGTAACAATAAAATTAAATGAAAACTCTGCTTACTTCAAATCCTGGGTCCAAAAAAACTAATTCCAGTAGCGAAGATCTTCTTTCACTCATCCAGAAGATGGGCAATTACTGGGACATTGTATGTAACAAAGGATTAAACCATCTGTAGCACAGAAAAAAAAAAAGAAAAAAATGAAAGTTGCAGTAAAAAAAATAACATTGACTAATATTTCATACATTTACATGGTTTGTACAAATGCAGACTGCATAGCATACATTCACAGGAGAAGCAACACATTTATCTTATTACATGTGTGACAAACATTTTCTGTCTGAAAGGACATTGAATTAGTTTGTCAAATGTACCATAGGGAAATGTAACATTTATTTTTTTCCAATTTAATATTAACTGAACAAATCACTGAAGCACAGATGAGCGATGCTCGAGAGAAAACAAACTGTCATACAGTATGCACACATTGATATATCTGTACATGGATCATTCTTCAAATGTTGTTGTTATGATGATGATGATTATTATTATTAAAACATTAACATTATTATTATTATCATCATCATCATCACTATCCATATCAAAACTGAGGGGATCATGATACAATCAAAGTATAATGACATAAAACAGAAGACAAGGGGGATCCTTGTCCATACTAGATTACAAGCAACGGAGCACACTAGAAAAACTGGTGCACTGACAATCACAATCATCTGACTGTGATTGAATGACCAGTGTGATCTATGCATGGTTATGTAAAAAAAATGTAATGGGCCACATGCTGGGACTTGTGGCTCTCGAAGTCCCTGCATGCAGGCCAGCCCTGCTGGGACTTTTTTTTCCCATTATCAGCCCAAGGGGCATCGGGGACAGCTCTGCGATTCAGCCTGGGCAGGGGTCATTCTGGAAGCGGGACCCCTTTATTGGGGGGGTCCCCTCTCCTCCAGGGTCCCTGCCGAGGCTGACCAGCCATAGGTTAATGCTTTGGCCGGGGGAACAGGTTACCCCAGCTGTGGCATTACACTGTTGGCTGTTTCGGCTCAGTGCTGGTGACGGGTGACCACTAGTCATTTTGTCCCCAGTCTTTGGGAACCAGGACCGGCCATTGAGTCTAGTGCTTATTTTTGAAATCCTGGGGACCCACCCCAGGACTGGTTCTTTGAGCCCTGGGCTGGTTATGCTCAGGAGGGGGGACCCCACACCATTCTTTTTAAATATTTTTTCCCAAAAAATGCACATTAACATGTCTCCAAAATCACACATGTCCACTAATTCGGACACTTTCATGACTAAAAATCGCACCATATCGCACTTTTCACCTACAAATTCGCATCCTGTTAAATAGTTGATTTTTCTAAAAATTCCCATTTCAGAGAATGCAGTAATGTGCGATTTCAGAACCTTTCTAAAAATTGTATCCCATTAAATTTCACCTCTTATATCTATTTATTATATATTCTTACAGTCTTAAATATAATAGTGAAGAAAAGACTAATGTTGAATAATTCAGAAAGTATTCCTATGGTTCACTTGGTTTCAGTGCCATGAAGGTTGTATCCAGACGTCATTCATAAGATCAGAATCTGGTTTTAAAGCCTAATCCTATTCAATTGTATCCTCACATTCTGCATTAAAATCTAAATGCACCTTAATACAGTCCATACATATGCAAATCATGTTGCTAAACACACTCTTGAAAGTTTTTTGTTTGTCTATTTTCTATGAATGTTGTGGATTTTCTATAAACATCACATTTCCTGAGATTTTTGTATACATTTCATCTTTATTGATTCATCCTTTGATCATTTTGTCTCTTCTGTAAGCTTTAAATGCAATTCTTAGAGTGGATAACATATATTACAAAGCTTTAAGTATTTAATGTGTCATTCTGGGACTACGTTTTGTAAACTGGTTCTCTGTAATTGAATAGCAGCACCTTGACCTATTATCTGTTTTTATTGATGTTATTTTCAAAAATAGGATCAAGCATAAAAAGTTCATAATGTCATTCATACATAATGGTGAATCAGGTTAAAAATACAATTGTAGAATACAGATAGTATAAAAAGTTAGATAATGCCAAAACTAAAATTATTTATATCCCATTTCTCAGCCAATTCTTCTGTTATCCCATTGCAAATTATATTGCTTTAAGAACACCAGTCTATTGTATAGTATGAATTAATGTCATCAACAATCACACTGAAACTTGATCATTGCAAATCAGTGTCAGTTATGTTTCTGGCCTAGAGCACTACAAAATTGTCTTCTAGTTAGTGTAAAATGTATTTTAGACAATGAACAGGGATTTACAGTATTGAAACTATTTCTCTAACATGTTGTAATAGAATAACAGAACATTACCTTGCATCCTATTATGCTGCTTCACTAACAGTAATCTTGACCACTATTTATAGATTCAATTTATTAAGAGAAGCATACAAAATACACACCGATAGGACAGTGTTCCCTCTAAGCTGTGCGCGCGCACACAACTCTACGAGCATGCGCACAGACATTACAACAGAGCGCACAAAGCAGCAGTGGTCCCTTTCTGCAGTTGTGGACTCAATTAATGTGTGTTTCACCCATTAACTACATTGTGTGCTGTGTTTTGAAAGTTTAATATCATTTTGAAGTAAAGGTAACACAAATGCTGAACGTCAATTTCCATTTATATATAAGTGACGCACAAAAATTTTAATTTCCTTCCAAAGTTGCACTGCCAAAATCTTTTGCCGCACACAGCCTTCATAAAATTAGAGGGAACATTGCGATAGGTCCTTGGTGGTAATTAATGTTAATGCCAATTAATTAAAGTTAAAGTTAATTAAATATAGTATTCCCCATAATATAAATAAAACTTTGCCTGATGGCACTCTATAAGTGTTGGGCCTGATCATTTTTTCTACTGTTTCATCTAATATGTCTAATGATGCGCACAATTTTCATTTCCTTCATGTGCAAAATTTGTCATATCAAATCAGAGGTCATTCAAAAAATCAAAATCTGGTTTAAAAGCCTAATCCTATTCAATTGTATCCTCACGTTGTGCAATAAAATCTCAATGCACCTTAATACATTCCACAGATATGCAGATCATGTTGCTAAACACACGCGTAAAAGTTTTCTGTTTATCAATACTCTATGAATGTTGTGGATTTTCTATAAACATCACATTTCATGAAGTTTTTGTATACGTTTCATCTTTATTCATTCATCCTTTGATCATTTTGTCTCTTCTGTAAGCTTTAAAGGCAATTCTTAGAGTGGATAACAAATTTTTTTTCAAAAGCTTTAAGTATTTAATGTGTTATTCTGGGACTACATTTTTATTGTAAATTGTAATTGAATAGCAGGCACCTTGACCTATTATCTGTTATTTATTGATGTTATTTCCAAAAAGACCATAAAAATCTATTATTAAATAATATATGAGAACAGGATCAAGCATAAAGAGTTCATAATGTCATTCATACATAATGGTTAATCAGGTGAAAAATACAATTGTAGAATACAGATAGTATCAAAAGTTAGATAATGCCGAAATTATAATTCACTCTGTCCCATTTCTCAGCCAATTCTTCTGTTATCCCATTGCAAATTATATTGCACTCAGAACACCAGTCTTTTGTATAGTATAAATTACTGTAATCAACAATCACACTGAAACTTGATCATTGCAAATCAGTGTCAGTTTTGTTTCTGGCATAGAGCACTACAGAATTATTTCTGCTAGTGAGTGTAAAATGTATTTTAGACAATGAACATGGCTTTAACATGTTGTAATAGAATAACAGAACATTAGCTTGCATCCAATTCTGCTGCTTCACTAACAGTAATCTTCTCCACTCTTTATAGATTTCATTTATTAAGTAAGCATACAAAATACACACTGATAGGGCCTTGGTGGTAATTCAAGTTAAAGTCCCTAGACATTGGGTTCCATGGTTAAAATGTCAAAATATAGTATTTCCCATAATATAAATAAAACTTTGCCTGATGACACTCTATAAGTGTGGGACCTGATTATTTTTTCTACTGTTTCATTTGATATGTCTAATGATCCGCACAATTTTCATTTTCTCCATGTGCAAAAACGGTCATATCAAATCATCAGTATTATTTCCATGTGCACAAAATGTTATTGTTGATATAAATGAAAAGAATATAGCCTCTCTTTATGAATATACTAGATTACAAAAAAAATGGTACTTGTGTATTATAGCGGCGCCCCCGATGTACATCGCGCAATGTTTTTATCGCATCGCATGCCATGCACCCGATGGCATGCGATGCGCTGTGACGCAATTTTTGCCCCCTATGCGATGAAACACTGTGCCTCCACAATGCTGCCATGTATGTGCTGTCTGCTGACTACACGTGTGATGTGATGACCTTCTGCAGGACCTCACTGGGGTCCCATAATTATTTTTATTGTCTGATAGGGTCTCAGAGCAAAATAGTTTGAGGACCCCTGGTGTAAAGAACTATGCATGTTCTCACTTAATGTTTATTGTTTAAAAAGATTCCAAAACTGTAGAAAAGTTCAGGTGTCCTGAATTATACAAATGGTCCAGAGTTCAGGAGAATATCCAAGGTGACCATACAGCGTCCACAATTTAATGTAGGGAAAGAGGCAGTGCGTGAATCTAATTTTTTATATTTTCATACCGGGCACTGAAAAGAATAGCATACTGTACATAGGAGCAATGAGTGTCCTAAAGTGTCTGAATAAATACGGCATTCACTTTGCACTTAGAGCATAGACCTAAGTGTATATATTGAGTGTTAAATGGAATTGCTATTTTGTGATGCAGTGTCCCATCAGAAATAATTCCCACTGAGTGAAATGTGTAGAGAAGGTTATTGTATCAATACAAAGGTTATTTTGAAAGTCATATAAAAAACCTTATCCTCTAATCAAAATCTTCCTTTGCTGGGTTTATATTTCACTAGATATTAAAAAGTCATATTTCTTCCATTCATTCAACCATTTTTGGCTAAAATGTTTAAAATATATTTAAATTAAGTGATGTATGATTTAAACCTAAATGCTTTTCATAGATGGAACCACAATGGGTTTGTTTATAAATACAATTTAAAATAAAAAAATGTTAGAGAAATATATTTTTAAAATGTCAAATCATGCTATTTGATTAATTTAAAAACTGACTAATTGATATGCAGCATAAAATAAATGCAATAAAATATAAAAAAAACATGCACATAATGAAAGCAAATATTGTTGTGCATGTTGTTTTTGGTGCCATTGATATATCAAATAATAAAAGATTTCAAGAGCACCTACTGCATTTTTAACTTGAATAAATGAGATGCACTTACTGTACAATAAAAATTTAATTATGCAATTTAAACTAAGTACTCTTATTGCAGTATCCAATTACCCATGATTTGACTCAATGTGGACTATACAATTACCCCAGATCAGTGGAGGACCCAGGGGGAGGGGTTGAGTACCCCTGATGGACCGAATGTTTTTCTGGGGGGTTTTTTCTGTTTGAATTTCCCAATCATATCTCCCCACATTTTGCAGCATTAGGCTCTGGCCACTTAGTGCATTTTGCCAAGAATCGTGTGTGTGTGTGTGATATATATATATATATATATATATATATATATATATATATTTATTACAGTCAGAGGGCGGGTGGAGGGACAGGCTGCTCCTGTATGGGTAAGGTATAACTATGTTTTTTTTGTCATTGTATTACTGTTCATATTTTGATGACAGGCCCTGCCCAAAACACTGTAGGCACACATTTGTCTTTGAACCATATCTTTAGTAATTTCCCATGACCTTCCCGGAGCTCCCTGACAAAAAATATCTTTACTGAAAACAGAAAAATGTCACAAAATATATCTTTTGGCAGTAGCGCATGCAGGGGGGTTTCTGAGAACCCAGAACCCCCCCCCCCCCCAGGAGTCTAAGGACCCTAGGATGAAAGCTGAGGGTCCTCTCTTTCCATGGGCACAATCATTTTAAAAATCGGCCCTTTGGGAACCAGAGATATCTGACTTCAAAGCAGTGGTCCCCATCCAAGCCTGTTAATTGCTCTTCCCAGTCAGATATTTCAGGTTCTATCTGACTTAGAGTTTTTTTGAGGGTATATTCCAAAAGCTGGGATTCTCCCATTTTGAGGGACACTAGAAGCTTGTCTCTACTGTTCCCAGAACCAGACATATCAGCCTTCCAGCAGCTGGTTACTGCTCCAGCTGCACACACCTGGTATGTAGTTTCATATTCTCGTTGGCAGATTGCTTTGCCTCCTGAACTCTGATCCCCTAATCCCCAATAACATTTGGTAGGTGGGATTCTCTAGTTTTTATTTCCATTAAAATCTAAGAAATCCATTTTATGCAACTGGAAAATCTGCAGTCAAGCAAGCTGTTCTCCCACCAGAAAATTATGAATAATAAGCCCACTCCACTATACACCCCTCCTCTGCATATTAACCATCCTCTACCACCCTGGAAGTTATGTATCAGGACCCCTTCATTCAGCCCAATGCCCCCTTCTTCCACCATCTGTGCAGTAAAGGGGTAATTAGTGGAAATTACTGATCCAGGCCCTACATGCTGAGCGGTTGATATAATACCCACTACCACCCGTGGGACATCAAAGCTTCCCCCACCCCTACCGCTGGAGGATCGGTAGGGGCCCCAATACATTGCTATGCCCAGGGGTCTACACTGCTGTTGCTGCCCCTTTATGTGTATATATATATATATATATATATATATATATATATATATATTATTATTTATATACATTTGTTCTATCTATAATACTTTAACTGACCCAGCATATACTGGGTCACCTAAGTGTCCATCTCTGTGCTTTGCTCTGCCCCTCTGGAAACCCCCTTCTGAAAATCCTGCGTTTGCCCCTGTGTGGCCACACCCAGGAGTATAGCTGTAGATGATGATATGGTCATGATTTTACTGTGCATACACACAACAGAGGTGGTCATAAAAAATCTGCATGAGCACGCATCATTAACAATATAATGACTACACACTAGACAATATGCACAAAAATATTATGAAAAATATAGTTATCATACATTTCGTTTAACAATCTCATCTACTGTGTACCCGGCTTAACAGATAGTATTTATTTATTAACAGTTTCTTATATAGCGCATACATATTCCGCAGCGCTTTATAACATTGAACATTCACTAGTTGAGTCCCAGCCCCAGTGGAGCTTACAATCTATGTTCCCTACCACATATCCACGCACACAGACATTCTAGGGTTAATTTTGTTGGGAGCCAATGAACCTATTAGTATATTTTTGGATTGTGGGAGGAAACCGGAGTACCCAGAGTAAACCCACACAAATATACAAACTCTGCAAGTTAGAGCCATGGTGGGTATCGAACCCATGACCTCAGCGCTGTGAGGCAGTAATGCTAACCATAACACCACCTGTACTGTATAAGTGAGTGCCAGTCACGAGTGCCAGTAAAAATTACTTTGTTATATTGTTTCTGTGTTTATTGCATGAATTAGGTCAATAATCATTGAATCAGATTGGAAATTAGTTAAGTTACTATGCAAAATGTATTTTTATAAAATAAGCCTGAGCATTACTAAAAAGTAGTAGAATTTCTGTTTTAGAGATCTGCCTTAGTGTTTGTATTCTTTTCTTTAAATACATCCAACACAATACTGTATTCATGAACACATGCAATCTTATACAGTTTCACTGTTTAGAGGTGTCAGACATTGAAGCATGTGGATATTTCTGTCCTCTCCCAACATGTCTCAGTGGAGAGTATAGCATGGTCATGGTCAAGGTTGACATGGCCTCAATATCAACTGCAGAGGATCCGGCTAGCATTGATATGGCTACATTATGGTGGCACCAATTGAATGGAGCTCCTAGCAGAAGATTTCACACCATTGATGAGGTTACATGGACAAAGAAGGTGCATGAATTCTACTTTAGCATATTTACCAATGCTATGGAATTGTCAACTTTTGGTTTACAGTTTGTATGTACTGTAGCTGCAACCAACACCTTGACAGGGATATACAATTGCAGGGATGATACAAACAAACAATCAGACTGGGTTCCCATTCCTTCCTTGTGAATGACAACATTCTGTACATACAGGTAGAACACATGCACACCAGGCTGTACTGTATGTTCTGATTCGGAATTACTCCCTTCTTATACATGAATGGTTGGGTCTCAATGCTGGTTGTATACTGTATTCAGCATATCAAGAAGTCTGCTGGTTTTACCATTTTCACTTTCCTCATATTTTGTCTCTGGACCGTATAATATAATCAGCAGGCAATACTACCAGATGTTACAATCTTAGTTACAGTACAGGGCATTACTAAATTAATTTGGGGCTATTTTTTGGGCACTTTTCTGTGACTCTTCCCCCTCCAGTACATCCTACAATACATACACAGAAAAGTGTGTTCCAAAAACAGGACAGTTCGGAGGTATGGTGACTTTCTTTGCTATCCAAAGCACATTCTTTCTTTCTGATGTAGATAATAGCAGATAGAGCCAATTAGTCAAATAAAATCACCAACATTTTTTCTACATAATTATCCAATTTCTACGCACACATATATTAGATGCAAACCAGCATATCAGTATACTGTGCATCAAGGCTGCTAATTCTCCAACACCTGTAATGTCAGCTCCTCTATGTATTTCATTCTCACCAATTACCAATTGACTGTGATCATCAATAAATATTTGACTAGTACTATATTCATAATTAATGTATGTTCACAGTAGCATTAAGATGTATGTGTGTGTGTGTGTGTGTGTGATCATTGATTTATATAAAATAGCAAATTGTTCTGCTGCATACAGCTAAATGACTGTGCTGATAACAGAAAGATTGGGCACAGTGTGATTTACACCAAAGTTATCACAGCTTACAGATGTTGGTACTTGTGTAGTTTCACGGCGCCAGTATGGCGCCATGCGTCTTAGTCCCCTTGCGGGGATCGCTTCGCTCGCCCACGCTGCTGGCTCGGTGGCTCGCTACGCTCGCCATGCTATTTAAAATCAACTCCATGCCAACATGGATAGTGGGGGTATGAACTATCCATGTTGGCATGGAGTTAAGTTACTTTTTTTAACATAGTTTGTGGCGAGCGTAGAACCCGGAAGTAGCACGGCACCATGCTGGCGCCGTGAAACTACACAAGTACCCAGATGTTCTCCATCAGTTACCTCAGGGAGGAGAAAGTCAGTTCCCACTCATCTGTGACGTAATATACAAACCTGACCAATGATGGTATTTCTTTGGACATACAGGGGAAGATTCATTAAGCTCGGTGAAGTGATAAAGTGTCTGGTTTTTATCACCGGCCAATCAGTTCCTACATGTTATTTTCAAACCAATCCTGTAACTTCACAGTTAGGATCTGATTGGCCGGTGATAAAAAACAGACACTTTATCACTTCACCGAGCTTAATAAATTTGCCTCACAGTCTCTTAAGCATTAAGTCAATGTAGGATTACATCTAGATTAAAGATCAAATATAATGATAGTCTTAATAATGAGATAACAATCTATCTTGCACAATGTGATTTTAGAATGTATGCGTTGATAATTTGCTATTAATAGCCTGACAAGTGAGTAAGAACCTCTGTAGAATTAAGTTAAGTAAATGAGCTAATAGCATGGCATGAGAAGTGTAGTGATATTACTCTAACCTCAAGGCATCGAGTTAATTCCTGTTGTTGTTGTGAGAAATTGCTGTACTTGCTAAACAAATGTTATAATAAAACATGCTCTCTAATATAGCATGAAACACTTGGCAAGGAGCATTATGTGCATATGAGGCACTAGTGAGGGCATTATGTGTGTAAGTGGCACTACAGTGAGCATTATGTGTGTCAGCAGCACTAAAGGGAGCGTTATGCATGTACTGCAGGGGTCATTAATTGTGTAAGCAACACTACTGGGGGCAGCACTACAGGGGGCATTATGTATGTAAGCGGCACTACAGTGGGCATTATGCATATAAGCTGCACTGCAGAAGACATTATGCATGTAAGCATCGTTGCAGCGGGCATTATGCATGTAAGCAGCACTAAAATGCCATGGGGGGGGGGGGGTTGCAAAATTATATACAGTAGAATAGAATTACCCTAAAGTGCTGGGTATGCTGGAGCCACCAGGAGAACATGCAGAAAGCTGCATATTTTCTTAAACCCCTGGCAGTAATTAATTGGAAGCTTTACTGTGGAGCATAATTTGTAAGGGGCATTTTGTGTGTGTGTGTGTGAGTGAGGGGGGGGGGGGGGCTAAAGTGGTGTTAGTGGCATAACTGTTTGGCATAATATCTAATAGGCATTGCGGTATGTGGTATAATATGTAATAGCCATAAATTGAATTAAGCATTACATTGTGACATAGGGCCTTATTCTAGTTCACTCTTTCTGACAAAATCCTTCATAGATGGACAAAACCATGTGCACTGCAGGTGGGGCAGATGTAAAATGTGCAGAGATAATTAGATTTCTAAGAAGGATTTTGTCAGAAAGAGTGAACTAGAATAAGACCCATAGTGTAATAAGCATAACAGTGTGTGGCATAATGTGTAATGTGGTCATTAATGTGTTCGGTATAATGTGGCCATGCCCCTATTGCCATGTAGCTAATCCTTTTAGTTTTGTGTGACCACCCCCCTTATGACATGGGACCATGTCCATTGTTGGTGCTATCATTACCCCTAAGAAAAAAATTCTACTTGCACCATTGGCGGTGATGCAGCCTAAGCACTTCACTAGTTACTGCTGTATCTTTTGCATATTTTCCACAGTTTTGATGCCAAGAAAAAGAATGGATGCAGTTGCATAGTAGGACACTTTGTAAATGCACCTAGCCATATGCCATAAGTGCTGAAATGTCTAAAGGAGAGGGACATTGTCATTTAGGAAAGGGTCAGTGAAGGCATTTTATGGGCATATATTCTGATTAGGAGGCACCTACTGCTGGTCAGGGGCAAATATAACCTAAAAATTAGAATTACAGTATGTGCATATACTGCCGATTCAGATGCATTTTGGATGTATATGGCTCTGCATGCTAGGAAAGTAAGCAATCTTTGGTTGCGTTTTGGTTGTTTTTTATTTTTTTATTAATATGAGCTTCATTTGCTACCAACCAGGGGCGGATTGGCCATTAAAGGCACCGGGAAGTTTCCCGGGAGGCCGGCCGACCCTGAGGCTGAAATCTGCATGTGATGACCGAAGGGGCCGGCCACTGCGGAGTTATGGGTAGCAGTGGCCGTGCCCGGAAGCAGTTCCCCAGCTCCAGCATAACTGCCCCTCTTCCTGCTCCCCGCATTACAGGGAGATGAGGCCAGCCGAGCAAACAGCAGCAGCAGCAGCTCAGGTGGTGGAGCTGCGGCTACAAAGACAGCGGGGGTGCCGCACGAGGATCGGGCACAACATAAAAGGAGCCATGGGGGGAGCCAGGAGCAGAGAGCCCCCGCTGCCCCCCTGTTGCTGCTGCTGCTTTCAGTGCGTGGCTGCTGCTGCCTGTCACACTACAGGCAGCACAGCAGCGCCAGCATCCTGAGGCTCATTCTCATCCCAGCTCCCATGTCCCAACCCCCCTTTAACTACTTCAGCGTCAGCCAAAAGACACTGAAAAGGGGGCGGAGCTACACGGGACGGATGGGCGGAGCCACACAGGACAAGGGGGCGGAGCTACATCGGAGCACAGCAGGGCTGATGACAGGAGAGGATGAGCTGCCACAGAGTTTAAGGTAAAAAAAAATGTGTGTGAGAGCGAGTAATACTGTCACCAAACTATGGACCTTATTCAGATTGCATCGGTACTGCGCACATTCGCACGCAGTACCGATGTTGTGTGTCTGCGCATGCGCAGGCGTGTTTCTGCGCATGTGCATGGTGCGTGCACCCACGGCGACCTTTTGGGTCGCCGGGTGCACGCACCCATGGCAGCGAGGGGAGGGCGGAGATGGGCGGGGAGCGCCGGGCTGCCCCATTACCATATTGGAACGCCCAGCGTTCCATGGGCGTTCTCATGGTAATGAGGCAGTGACGCGGGTGTGTGGGCCGGGTAGCTGACATCACCGGCCCGCCCATATCACGCCAGCGTGCACACATATATACGCAACTGAAAAGTCACTTATATATGCGTGCACGCTAAACATCATTCGATGGTCGGTGACCATCGAATGATGTGGGCGGACACCCCAGCAAAGCGAATGGATGTTTATGCAAAACATCCATTCGCTGCTGTGCGGGCGAAGCCGCACTTTGCTGGGGCGGCAGGGGGGCGTGCGTTCGCCGGGCGGGGTTTGGTGGACTCGCAAGGCTGCGAATTCGCAGCCTTGCAAATCAACCTGAATAACCCCCTATGTCCAGATGGAGCCATCCTCATTGTACCTGTCCCCGGAGCGCCAATCACCGCGGTGCGCTGGGGATTCTGGCATGTGTGCGTCTCTGATGCTTGCCCGCCCTATTCCCGGCAATTGACATGCGAGCGTCCGAGACGCTTGCGTGTCCATTTATGCTGGCAGGCTGCTCGCCATATCGGAGCATCTGGTGCACCAGCAACAACAATGAGGCTGGTTCCATCTGTAAAAGCAGCGTAGTACTGTCGGCAGCTGGTGTGGGCGTTACATATAGGCAGCGCTATTGTCGGCAACTGATGTGGACGTCAGAGATAGGCAGCGCTACTGTCAGCAGCTGGCGTGGACGTTACATATAGGCAGCGTAGTACTGTCGGCAGCTGGTGTGGGCGTTACATATAGGCAGCGCTATTGTCGGCAACTGATGTGGACGTTACATATAGGCAGCGCTACTGTCAGCAACTGATGTGGACGTTACATATAGGCAGCGCTACTGTCAGCAGCTGGCGTGGGCGTTACATATAGGCAGCGCTACTGTCAGCAGCTGGCGTGGGCGTTACATATAGGCAGCGCTACTGTCGGCAACGGATGTGGATGTTACATATAGGCAGCGCTACTGTCGGCAGCTGGAGTGGGCGTTACATATAGGCAGCGCTACTACTGTCTGCACCTGGCGTCGGCGTTACACAGGGGCGGATTGGCCATTATATCTGCCGGGAACTTTCCCGGGGACCGACACTAGTGAGGCCGCCGCCGCGTTTGTGCATGCGCATGCACTGACACAACTATAGTGACGGGCTGAGGGGCTGCTCAGCCACACAGTGGCAGGCAGCGTCACTGGAGGTGGGTGGCTGCAGTCAGAGCTAGTGGCCCGCCTCCTCCCACCCGCTGTTCTGTCTGAGCCTCTCCTAATGCTGCTGCCGGGACTTCACGTCATGTGACAGCCCCGGCGCAAGAAACAGCAGAGAGGAAGGAAGAGCTGGTGTGATCATGATGCTGCCTGGCAGGCACATCCTCCATGTGACCTGCTACTGCCTGCAGGTCCTGCTGCCGGACTGGCGGCCTCATATTCCATGGTCTTCTCCACGTGACCCACTGCTGCCCGATCTCCCTCCACACAGAACCCGCCGCCTCTCCCACGGGACCTGCCGCCTCTGCCTGCCTCTTCCACGGGACCTGCCGCCTCTGCCTCCTCTACGGGACTTGCCACCTCTGCCTCCACCAATGGACCCGCCACCTCAGCCTCCTTTATGGTATCTGCTGTTGCCCCTCTGACCAGGTACACTATTTGCCTTGTATATTGAAAGTGAAGAAGGAAGGGGGGGGGGGGAGACACATACCATTTTCAACTCTCTCCTCTCTTTCTTTCTCTCCCTCTCTGCTCTATCTACTCCCCTCCTCTTTTTCTCACTTTGCTCTCCTCTCTCTCTCCTATCCTTGTCTCTCTCTGCGCTCTCCTCGTCTCTCTCTCTGCACTCTCCTCGTCTCTCTCTCTCTGCGCTCTCCTCATCTCTTTCTTACTCTCTGCGCTCTCCTCGTCTCTCTCACGGCGCTCTCCTCGTCTCTCTCACGGCGCTCTCCTCGTCTCTCTCACGGCGCTTTCCTCATCTCTCTCTCTGCGCTCTCCTCGTCTCTCACTCTCTGCGCTCTCCTTGTCTCTCTGCGCTCTCCTCGTCACTCTCTCTCTGCGCTCTCCTCGTCTCTCTCTCTCTCTCTCTCTGCACCTTCCTTGTCTCTCTCTTTCTGCTCCCTCCTTGTCTCTCTCTCTGCGCTCTCCTTGTCTCTCTCTCTCTGCGCTCTCCTTGTCTCTCTTTCTGTTTCTGCGCTCTCCTTGTCTCTCTCTCTCTCTCTGCGCTCTCCTTCTCTCTCTCTCTGTGTGCTCTTCTTGTCTCTCTCTCTCTGTGCTCTCCTTGTCTCTCTCTCTCTGTGCTCTCCTTGTCTCTCTCTCTCTGTGCTCTCCTTGTCTCTCTCTCTCTGCTCTCCTTGTCTCTTTCTCTGCGCTCTCCTTGTCTCTTTCTCTGCGCTCTCCTCGTCACTCTCTCTCTGCGCTCTCCTCGTCTCTCTCTCTCTGCTCCCTCCTTGTCTCTCTCTGTCTGCGCTCTCCTTGTCTCTCTCTCTCTGCGCTCTCCTTGTCTCTCTCTCTCTGTGCTCTCTCTCTCTCTGCGCTCTCCTTGTCTCTCTTTCTGTCTCTGCGCTCTCCTTGTCTCTCTCTCTCTCTCTCTGCGCTCTCCTTGTCTCTCTCTCTGTGCTCTCCTTGTCTCTCTCTCTGTGCTCTCCTTGTCTCTCTCTCTCTCTCTGCTCTCCTTGTCTCTTTCTCTGCGCTCTCCTTGTCTCTTTCTCTGCGCTCTCCCTGTCTTTCTCTCTGTCTCTGCTCTCTCCTTGTCTTTCTCTGCGCTCTCCTTGTCTCTCTCTCTGCGTTCTCCTTCTCTCTCTCTCTCTGCGCTCTCCTTGTCTCTCTCTCTCTCTGCGCTCTCCTTGTCTCTCTCTCTCTGTGCTCTCTCTCTCTCTGCGCTCTCCTTGTCTCTCTTTCTGTCTCTGCGCTCTCCTTGTCTCTCTCTCTCTCTCTCTGCGCTCTCCTTGTCTCTCTCTCTGTGCTCTCCTTGTCTCTCTCTCTGTGCTCTCCTTGTCTCTCTCTCTCTCTCTGCTCTCCTTGTCTCTTTCTCTGCGCTCTCCTTGTCTCTTTCTCTGCGCTCTCCCTGTCTTTCTCTCTGTCTCTGCTCTCTCCTTGTCTTTCTCTGCGCTCTCCTTGTCTCTCTCTCTGCGTTCTCCTTCTCTCTCTCTCTCTGCGCTCTCCTTGTCTCTCTCTCTGCGCTCTCCTTGTCTCTCTCTCTGCGCTCTCCTTGTCTCTCTCTCTGCGTTCTCCTTGTCTCTCTCTCTACACTCTCCTCTCTCTCTCTGCGTTCTCCTTCTCTCTCTCTCTCTGTGCTCTCCTTGTCTCTCTCTCTCTCTGCGCTCTCCTTGTCTCTCTCTCTCTCTCTCTCTCTGCATTCTCCTTGTCTCTCTTTCTCTCACGGCGCTCTCCTTGTCTCTCTCTCTCTGCGTTCTCCTTCTCTCTCTCTCTGCGCTCTCCTTGTCTCTCTCTCTCTGCGTTCTCCTTCTCTCTCTCTGTGCTCTCCTTGTCTCTCTCTCTGCGCTCTCCTCTCTCTCTCTGCGCTCTTCTTGTCTCTCTTTCTGCATTCTCCTTCTCTCTCTCTCTGCGCTCTCCTTGTCTCTCTGTCTCTGCGTTCTCCTTCTCTCTCTCTGTGCTCTCCTTGTCTCTCTCTCTGCGCTCTCCTTGTCTCTCTCTCTGTGCTCTCCTTGTCTCTCTCTCTGCGCTCTCCTCTCTCTCTCTCTGTGCTCTCCTTGTCTCTCTCTCTCTCTCTGTGCTCTCCTTGTCTCTCTCTCTGCGCTCTCCTTGTCTCTCTCTCTCTCTGTGTTCTCCTTGTCTCTCTCTCTGCGCTCTCCTTGTCTCTCTCTCTCTGTGCTCTCCTTGTCTCTCTCTCTGCGCTCTCCTTGTCTCTCTCTCTGTGCTCTCCTTGTCTCTCTCTGTGCTCTCCTTGTCTCTCTCTCTCTGTGCTCTCATTGTCTCTCTCTCTGCGCTCTCCTTGTCTCTCTCTCTCTGTGCTCTCCTTGTCTCTCTCTCTCTGTGCTCTCCTTGTCTCTCTCTCTGCGCTCTCCTTGCCTCTCTACCGGATCTCCCACAAAGCAGTAAGTTACTTTGTGGACTAGCATTAAAACCCTAACAACGGTTCTTGTACGGCCCTAGCCATAGTGCTGTAGTGTAGTCGTTACTTGGGGGGGCCCGGCACCAGCAAGCCTTGCAGGCCATCGTTGCATGTGGTATACTATGTAATGGGTGTATGACACATAATAGGCGTTACGGTGTGGATTTTCCTTGTCTCTCTCTCTGCGCTCTCCTTGTCTCTCTCTCTCTCTCTGTGTTCTCCTTGTCTCTCTCTCTGCGCTCTCCTTGTCTTTCTCTCTCTGTGCTCTCCTTGTCTCTCTCTCTGCGCTCTCCTTGTCTCTCTCTCTCTGTGCTCTCCTTGTCTCTCTCTCTCTGTTCTCTCCTTGTCTCTCTCTCTCTGTGCTCTCATTGTCTCTCTCTCTGCGCTCTCCTTGTCTCTCTCTCTGTGCTCTCCTTGTCTCTCTCTCTGCGCTCTCCTTGTCTCTCTCTCTCTGTGCTCTCCTTGTCTCTCTCTCTCTGTGCTCTCCTTGTCTCTCTACCGGATCTCCCACAAAGCAGTAAGTTACTTTGTGGACTAGCATTAAAACCCTAACAACGGTTCTTGTACGGCCCTAGCCATAGTGCTGTAGTGTAGTCGTTACTTGGGGGGCCCGGCACCAGCAAGCCTTGCAGGCCATCGTTGCATGTGGTATACTATGTAATGGGTGTGTGACACATAATAGGCGTTACGGTGTGGATTTTCAGCGCGCGCCTACGGCGCGCACTACCCCTGTTATCCCTGTCTTATGAAAATGTGGCATCGTTTTGCCTGTCAACAATGTATCTAAGTATAGTGATGTAATAATCCCGGCTACTGTAATGTTGGCTCCGCCCTTTATTGCTTTGTTGCCACCCACATGAGGCCACTTTCAGAAATTTTCCAGGGCCACTTTTAGTCCCCAATCCGCCCCTGCTACCAACTGTTTATGAGCAAGTGTATTTTTAAATTCCTTACACGATGACTATGAAAATAACAATGGGCCTTATTTTGGTTCACTCTTTCTGACAAAATCCTTCTTAGATGGACAAAATTATGTGCACTGCAGGGGGGCAAATGTAAAATGTGCAGAGAGAATTAGATTTGGGTGAGTTATTTTGTTTCTGTTCAGCGTAAATACAGACTGCTTTATTTTTACACTGCAATATAGATCTCACTTTGAAGTAAAACCCCACCCAAATCTATCTCTCTCTGCACAATTAGCATGTGCCCCCCTGCAGTGCACATGGTTTTGTCCATCTAAGAAGGATTTTGTCAGAAAGAGTGAACCAAAATAAGGCCCAAAGTGATCATTCTTTATTTTAGTTAAAACCATTTAAAGTAAAGGCATATTATTTAAGTGGATTGTAGCTTTTGGAGCATGTTTACTTTTAACTTAAAGTGCCATCTGCTGGCCCTATGGCTTAGTTATAATGATATGCAAGCAAGCTGGCTGCATCATACATAGTGGCTTCATACAGTAAATCTAAAGAAATGATGGAAATGTAAAATACTTTATATCCGATCTGAAATTTATTAAATGTATATTAGGAATTGTGTGCACTTTAAAAATTTCTGATGCTTAGAAACAAATTAAATTAACAAAATTATCTGAATAGTAAAAAAATACAAAAAAGAAAATCACAGAACTATTTCAGCAGAGCCTACATAATTTTGTGCAATATATAATGTTTATTTATTGAGCCTAGTTTACGTTAAGATGTACCCTGGGCCCGCCACTCACAAGTTCTACCACTAAATATATTACTGATATATTTTCTAACTCCTTCCTAGAACATTAATTACATACACTAGCTACTTAACTGGCACTTTTTCTTCCCACAAAACACAGTAAGAAATGGTCTCTTTTTAAATTTTTGCAATAAATGGCCTATTGGACCATAGGCCTCAATTGTAAACTTACCTCCCATGCCTCCATTGGCAGTAGTCTCCCAGTGGGAATAAATATTATTAAAATTAAGTCTCACCCCATTAGTAGTAATAGAGACCCTGCTTTTTTAACTCACTACAACCTCTGACATTATGGGCTGTCATTCAGGTGCAGTCGGTACTGCTATCAATGCTTTTTCCATGTAGTTAGACTAGACCACATCAGGATAACCTTAAGTTAATGTCTAGCTGCTTCCCAGATTGGCAGGTAGCTTTTTCCAAGTGGTTCTGAAGGATCTGTATTCTGACCTATGCCTCATTTAAAAACAGGGACAGGGAATCTAGGGCCTTATTCTAGTTAACTCTTTCTGACAAAATCCTTCTTAGAGGGACAAAACCATGGGCCTTATTTTGGTTCACTCTTAGAGGCAAATTCCTTCTTAGATGGGTAAAACCATGTGCGCTGCAGGGGGGCAAATGTAACATGTGCAGAGAGAATTAGATTTGGGTGAGTATTTTGTTTCTGTGCTGGGAAAATACTGGCTGCTTTATTTCTACACTGCAATATATATCTCACTTTGAAGAAAAACCCCACCCAAATCTAATTCTATCTGCACATGTTATATCTGCCCCACCTGCAGTGCACATGGTTTTACCCATCTAAGAAGGATTTTGCCTCTAAGAGTGAACCAAAATAAGGCCCCATGTGCACTGATGGTGGGGCAGATGTAAGGTGTGCAGAGAGAATTAGATTTGGGTGGGGTTTTACTTCAAAGTGAGATCTATTTTGCAGTGTGAAAATAAAGCAGCCAGTATTTACCCTGCACAGAAACAAAATAACTCACCCAAATCTAATTATCTCTGCACATTTTACATCTGCCCCCCTGCAGTGCACATGGTTTTGTCCATCTAAGAAGGATTTTGTCAGAAAGAGTGAACTAGAATAAGGTCCATAATGTGTATAAGGAGCTCTGATGTATGGCATAATGTGTATAAGGAGCTCTACTCTTACACAATGGAGACAATTCTATTAAAAAATATGTTAACAGGGCTAGGAGGGAGCTCCATGTGCTAATGTAATCAGTGTGCTGCTAAGTTGGAGACTGCTAGTACTTGCAGGTGTTTAGCTGTGAGTACCTGCATTTTTCCACTTAAGAGCCTCGTGGTGATGCTGTTTACACTGCACTAGGGCGCGAAACAGCATCACTGTCCTAGCTTTGTCAGCTTTCTGCTCGCAAACTCATATGGATACTGTGCAACATTTGTGTATCTGTGTGTGACCCATGCAGTTCATATTCCCTGCCTGGGGTGTCGCTGTCTGCTGTGGTGTTTCTATCACAGGTCTGGTTTGCACATCAGTGCTGATATAATGACCACACTGTGCTAGAAGCACTATAGCAGACAGCGACACCCCAGGCAGGGAAGAGGAATTGCATGGGTTTTCAAATATGGCGGGTGTTAGAATGAACACTACTGCAGTATTACATAATGGCGATGAGAGCGTTTAAGTTGCTACATAGCGTCCTATATATATATATATATATATATATATATATATATATATATATATATATATATATAGACAACATTTTATTTCTAGAACATACTTGCATATATATATATATATATATATATATATATATATATATATATATATATATATATATATATATATAGACAACATTTTATTTCTAGAACATACTTGCTAATAGTTCCAGCAGATCTGGGAGAGTTCCAATATTAAGGGCTTCCTGACAAATGTAGCAAGTCTCAAGTTGCCTCCCACTTCTCAACTGAAGGTTGTTGCAAATGTTTGTGCACAGTGGTTGTTTTGTAGAGTAAAGTGGTGAATGATCTGGTAAAGACCAAGTCTAAAGGCCGTTTGACACTATTGATCACACTCTTCTCATATAAACACTGCACTCCCTAGGTCTTAATAATACAGCCCTTTCCTGAGTCTCATCTTACCTATCTGATCACTCTTTCAGTGTTTGCTCCGCTGACTCTACCTCCTCTTCACTACCTCTGTCAGTCAGTTGGAGTTCCCCAAGGCTCAGTCTAAGGTCCTCTGCTTTTCTCAATCTATACCTCATCTCTTCGGATTTCAGTATCATTTATATGCGGATGATACTCTTGGGCCGAGTCTCCGTATGCCCCTCTGCCATCTCATCCTGGATATCTTCTCGCCACCTCCTATGTCCCCATAGATTGTAAGCTTGCAGCAGGGCCCTCCTACCTCCAAGTCTGTCTGTTGTTATCCAGTTTGTTTTATCACTGTCTACAATTGCTGCGCTATATAAGAAACTGTAAATAAATAAATAAATAAATAAGAGTATTGTACTCATCAGCAGAATTTGCAGTTGTTTATTGATAAGTGAGGTTACAGACATTCTTACTGTTACACTCATTGAGGCCTGAAGCAAAGCTTTTAGTGGGAAAGGCATCTGACTGTTTACCAACTGTTGACTGTCTATTGGATGTGATTAGTGGTTCAGGAGGCTGGAATAGCAGTATCATGGGTAAATGTCAGTGTTCTCTTGGAGCTATAGGCATGACATCCATCATCTCCAACTACAGTATGTCACTCATACACCATAACAAGATAGTGCTGCACATGTACAGTAGTAATTATGGGGCCATTTTGGTAAGATCATGATGCATCATCCCCAAAGTAGACATGTTGGATAATATGCAGCAGTGCTTTGCCATTCTAATAAAGACGGCCAGATGATGGATTTCATGATTGAGGTCACCCTAACATCGACTTGTGCTATAAATTACAGCAAATAATAGCATTAAAAAGTGGAGCCCCAAAGATACAAATGCAGTACCAAAACCTGCCTAGTGGAGAGTGTTGCCCATTATGTGGGATCTTCCATAGGTTTTTGTACTGGTAAACTTTTAAGTGTGTCTCTACTCTATATTATACTTATAGATTATTCGGTACTTATGTAGTATCTGGACGCCCGATTTTTTGATTGTATGCCTTAACTTAAGGCATACAATCAGATGCGATGCGATCGACCCGATTTTCCATAGGATTCATTGTAAAAATGGTCTTGTTCATTTCCCTACTATCCAAGTGGGCATGGAGTCGGATATAAACCTGTGGCGAGTGAAGCGAGCCACCGAGCCCGAAGTGTGGCGAGCGCAGCGAGCCCTGCAAGGGGACGCGGATTATTTTGGCGACATGGAATACATTTTAAATAATCTGCGTGCGCTCGCCACGCTTCGGGCTCGGTGGCTCGCTTCGCTCGCCACAGGTTTATATCCAACTCCATGCCCACTTGGATAGTAGGGAAATGAACAAGACCATTTTTACAATGAATCCTATGGAAAATCGGGTCGATCACATCGCATCGCATCTGATTGTATGCCTTAAGTTAAGGCATACAATCAAAAAATCGGGCGTCCAGATACTACATAAGTACCGATTATTCTTATCTTTTTATCATCAGCTTTGAATATAGAAACTTTTATATCATTAGAGTTTTTATTTGTAAGCCAGGGGGTGTATAGTGTGCCGACAGTCTGGATTCCAACAGTCATTAGTCCGACATCGTAATCCTGACTGCCGAGACTCAGGATTGAAGTACCTTGCATGTTCGCTGCACTTGCCACGCTGTAAGCTCGTTGGCACGCTGCACTTGCCACCTATTCTGTTCTCACTCTATGGGGTCGTGGACCCCCACAAGGGAGAATAGCCACTGTCAGTCAGGATCCTGACTATCAGGGTTTTAACAGTTGGGATTCCGATGTCTGTCTAATGACTTTCAGAATCCCGACTGTTGGGAGGCCATTCGGCACCCGTTTGGCATGTATGGGATCTGTGTCTGACAGGTGATGCTGTCCATTTTGGAGGTTACTGAAGTATCTCTGAATATATTAGACCCCAACTTAAAAACATTAAAAATGTTATCCAATATAGGGATTCTATTTGGGTAAAGATAGATCCACTTCAAAAGCGTGGTCTCCAGGGGTTAAAGTGAGGGGGAACGGGGTGGAACTGAGTTCCACCACCTCTAATGGTGAGGTGGAACATTTTAGCCTCCAGATTGGCCCTGCACAGTAATTCTCACAGAAAAGCATTCTATCTAGCAGGGGGATGCCAAAAACTCTACCACTTGCCTTCTCTCTGCCTAATGGGGGGACTAATTAGGCGGCAGAGAGAAATTAGTTCCCCCACCTCTGCATGACCACTTTAAGCCCTGGTGGTCTCCTTGATGTGGTAATTGGCATATTATTGCAAATGTGTATAACGGAGATGTGAGATGTTTTTTAAGTATATATAATAACAGGTATTAATGCTTCTTATCGAATAGAATTCCTTTATTCGTCTCACAATGGAGAAATTTCAGTGTTACAGCAAGGTTCAAGTACAGATAAGAGTAGTAGCATAATAATAAGAACACACATAATAAGATAAGATCCAAACAATATAACTCAAGAATCTAGGAACATGCAGGTCTTCTTCAGACCATGACCATTGTACATTCTGATCACTGTGCTTGTGGACTTTCTATTTGTCTCCAGCACCAATATTTTGCAAGACAAAAGTGGTTGGACGAGTACCATGTATGGTGGACAGCTTCAAGTAAGTATAAATACTAAATTTAATGAAGGAATATTGTTTAATCATATTTAAATGCAAAATAGTCATTCTAATACATTTTAAAGTTACTGGAGAGTAAAGTCAGTAAACTTTGGTTTTTTTATTATACATTGTAAAAAAAAAATACCTAAAAGTTAAGCAAAGTAATACCATTGGTAAAATATTAATTTATCAATGTATGCCACAGTTAAATACACATGCACCAATAAATTGAATGGACTGTTGCCTTAATAGATTCAATTTCATATTTCCTTTTGATAAAAGAGAAAAAAATAAGAAAGAATTTTTCATAAATTTCCTCCTACTTTCAAAAATACATTTGTATAGAAAATAACGTGAAATATTTAATTTAGCCACTCAGTACTGCTTTCACATTGATCTGTAATATAGACTTAAAATGAGAAAAAGAATATGATTATGACATTTGACAGCAATAAGAACTTATAAATTACATTCTAGAATGTCTAGCTGAAAATACATGTAATGCTAAGTGTAGCATTTAAGAAATAATATGCAAGAGGATTGGTCATAATAGGTTATAAAAACCACCTGCTGGGCCATTATTTAGTCAATCATAAGTAGAAATAAAAGGTGTTATTGCTATTTATTGTCATTAAAAAAAAACAGGGTGGAAAAGTAAACATGCTTTCAAATTTACTTTCTATATTTCCATTTGTGCCTTTTCTCAGCAGGTTCCCATAACGATTTGAGCTTTGTATTTGTCTGTCATTAGGAAAGCACTTGGCAATCTAATCTCACGAACCCAAGAAAGAAAACTAGGGCTTCGGTCCAATGGCTGTGTTTCTGCCCAACATGTTTATGACTTATTCTGGCTGTAGCTATATTTCCTTTAAATTGTATTGCAAGTTCTTCTATGAGAAAAGAAAATAATAACATTATAAATGATGTAATATACTTTAATATAGCAATTTTCTTTTATGTTTATCAGCCTTTAGAATTGCATTATATTTTTTATTATTTTTTCAGCTAATGTAATGGTTGTGCTTAATTTGATGGTATCAATGGACTAATTCATGGAAATATAGGTGTGTTAAGCAGTAAGCTGTTTGGTTATATATATTTTTTAAATTGTGCCCATGGAGACAGCAATGCTATTTACTATGTCAATATTCTTGAGACTGTTGTTAAAAAACCTCATGAATATTGGCATAGCACATAAATTCATTAGTTTGAATTTATACGCTGTATTTTGATGAGTATTGGTCTCCTATTGTATGTAAGGGACCAAAAAACTTGGTGTCAGGTCAAAAGGCTGTTAGTAGATATTCAGAATGTTGACTTCAGAACGTTGACAGGGTTCAAACTATGAACCGGCACCATGACAACATCCTTAAACTCTTGACAGGTTCACAATGACTCCATCTGAAATGTCACCATATGAAATGTTGACATTACGAGCAGGCTGACAGATAGGTGTAGGCACCACCAATAAGGGTTAGGTACCAGGGTGAGGGCTATAGTTAGGGTTATGGAGAGAAAAAAGTGTGAGGTTCCAAAGCTTTTTTGGAACAGGACAAATGTTATGGTACAGGGATCACAAGAATAATGGGGACTAAGGTCAGAAGTGATAATTAACCTTTCAGGAGAATTCGGTACTTATGTAATATCTGGGCTCCCGTTTTTCTTATGAGACCGCGTCCCCTCGCAGGGCTCGCTGCGCTCGCCACACTTCGGGCACGGTGGCTCGCTGCGCTCGCCACACTATATAAAATCAACTCCATGCGTAGTTGGATAGTAGGGGTATGAAAAATTGGGGTGCATTTAATATGGGAGCCCAGATAATACATAAGTACCGAGAATTCTGTGAAATATCTTACAGGCAAGTGTTACTTAGCAAAAAATCACACAGAACACTGTTTTGAGATACAATTAAGATCCTATATATGACAACAAAGATGCACAGAACTTACCGTATACTGTATACTCGAGTATAAGTCGACCCGAATATAAGCCGAGGCACCTAATTTTACAACAAAAAACGGGGAAAACGTATTGACTCAAGTGGGACCCTCACTCGAGTATAAGCCGAGGGGGGCTTTTTCAACATTAAAAAATGTACTGAAAACGTAGGCTTATACTCGAGTATATATGGTATTCTTTGCCTTAGAGCAGTTTAAAAAGGCACATACTGTATGTGAAGTGATGAGAACATTGACATAACTGATGTACTTCATTGTTAGGTGCATTTTTAACAAAGGCAAACAAGTAAAAACATTAGGTGGTACAAATGTCTAGTAGGACCCCACGCATTGATGGATTATGAGCACGCTGAGCTAAAATACACATATTAGACTCACAATCAATTTTAAAAGATTCAACAACGGACACTATAGTCTCCATTATCCATGATTTGAAATGGACAGCTATTTTCATTAGGTTAATAACATCTTGATATGCTTGCATAGTTGACCTATTATTTCATGCTATAGTATAAAGTACTTAGAGAATGAGTCTTAATCAGGTCCATTGTGCTTAAAAGGACACTTAAGGGTCCTATTAAATTATCTTCTGTGCCCTATGCTAGTGGGTTAATATCGCATGTATTTGGGGGATATTTTCAGGAAGAGTGCTCTCTATTACATTCCAGTCCTAGTAGAAGCAACAAATCATTGATGCTGCACATTAATCCTGCAGGGCGTGACTTACAGTGTGTGAAGTATATTGTATACATTATCGCATCTCATCGCATCTCGGTTTTGCGATGAGATGAAATCTAGTAAAAAAAGTATGTGCTGCACATTTGTACTAGATCTCATCTAATCACAAAACCGAGATGCGATGAGATGTGATATTGTTTACAATATTGTATACAATAATTGGAACGTGTATGGGCACCTAAGGCTGTTTAAACCTCCAAAAAGTAGCAAATAAGCTAACAGGACAGAAGTCTGTTAGTGACCGTAAGCAAAGTATTAGGCAGTTAAATCATGTCAAATGGTTGATTTTGGGAACTGTAGAGCTGGCAATTGTATTTAAACAAATAAAAGTGTCTAGAATATTTTGGGGAACATTAAATTGTCTACTGTATATCAGGATTATTCGGTATCTACACACAAGTTTCTAAAATTTTTGGGAAAAAACACACTTACAATTCTCATATGAAAGTTCAAATCCCAAAAACTCTTTCCCAACAATGCCGCAGGCAACAGTTCATGCTTCTTAGAGAAAATGACCTGAAATTATATTTTATTGTAAAATATTTTTTTAAAGCCATCTAAACCCTTATTCATTGGGAGATAAATCCCAGGTGTACCAAAATATGCCCTGATATTTTAAATAATGATTTAAGTGTATGTATTTGTTTGTGTCCACACAGAATCAATATTTATACGAACCTTCAAAATTATTCAATATACATCTCTAGAACAGTGGTATTAATGATGTAAAGATACTTTGGATGGAGGCGGTGCTCCCAAATAATAATTTAACACCATTTTTCTACTATTCTGGAGCTGCAAAGTAAAATCTGAGAGACCAGTGTTACTAATTAAGTAGCAAAACCAAGTAACCCAACTTGGGTTAATTGAATCAGCCCCTTTAAAACTGACTAAGCATACTGTACTTTATTTCTGTAATTATGTTGTTTGGAGTTGAGACAGAGGGTTTATCCTATTCCTGAGATCATTTCAAGTGCAGAACACTGCAGACAATAGCAACAGACACTATGTATAGTACCTTCTGAAAGAAAATAGCTAGACAAGTCTAATTGGTTGCTATGGAAAACATCTCCACTTCCAAAAACCTGTACTATATTTCCAACTGTCTGGATCAGAAATGGGCAGAAAAAATGGGAAAAGGCTAGAGAAAGTGGCCTCAGGACTTGGCTATGTGGAAGAGTATGCTATTCATCATATTTAGTAATTACTGTATAACCTGTACCCTTTCCTCCTAACATGACATATTACATATAAACCATGAAGACTTTTATAATAGATTAGTTGAATGGTGGTCTTTAGGCTGGTTGACCAAAGACGAACTGTAATAAACCCTTGACATTTCTGATATGTCGTCTTCAGCAGTTATGGACTCATTTGAGGACATTGTGTGCCTTTTACCAGACTGCTCATGAATAAACAGCTCTGACACATTTAATTAACTACATTTTATCAATAAACAATTAAGCAATGGTAATGACAAACAGTGCTCACATGTGTCTGAATTTGCTGAATTCTCTATGTGATGAGTAGGTGCCCATTATTGGTTTGACAACACGTTTAATATCAATAACCCTTAAGCAGGACACATTTAAATATTTAAGACTGTACCCTTCTGTAATTCCATTACAGAATGTTATCCTGAGACATGAAACTTAGAGGTTATTGTAATTTGATTGGTCCCCCCGCGTGTTCACATGGGGGACCAATGTTTTGCATCTGCGCAGGCACATGTGCAGATGCAGAGTGCGAGTGGGCACTGCAAACTACATGTTCACCACCCTTCTCACACCTATCAGTGCTGGAGGGAGGCATGGGGCATGGGAACGCCCAGGGTTTCATGGGTGTTCCCATGAAAATGATGGGCATTCTGTGGTAATTGCCCAGTGATGTGGGCAGGTAGGCAGCTGACGTCAGTGGATGTCAGCTGCCCACCTGCTTCCCGTACAGGGTACTCTTAGATCAGAGACAATATATAATTATATAAATTCAAATAAAAAATTTGTAAAAAAAATATATTTCCTAAGGTAAACATTACAGGTCTTTATGAGAAATAAAAATGTCTGCTTGGCAATTTTCACACCTATTAGGACCAACTAACTTGGCACTCAAAAGACTAAAGTAGGTACAGCTTGTGTTGTGCACATGAACCCGAGTCCAGAGCAAACCACACCACACCCATTTGTTTAACACTCATCTCTCCGTTCTCCCGTTGGAAGCAGCAAGAGCACAAATCATCACCAGGATAATAGCATGGCGGACATCTTCACTGTGTTTGTGTCTGCACAGTAGAGAACTCAATGGAGAAATAGCTGCCATGACATTTTCTTGAAGATCTGTACATGCATATTAAAGTCTGAGCCCCTAGTGTCCAGACTACTCTACCGCACTGCTGGCAAAACAAGAGGAGGACTGGATAACTCCCCTGTGTACAAGAGTCATGTATCAAATTAATCAGTGTAGTCTTGTGAAGTAGTTTTAATACATCACATTAAGACTGTAATGCACATATGAGAGAAAAACATAAAAAATATGGTAATCACAGCCAGAGTTGCATCGAACCTGGCATGACTAGAAGAGTTGTTTGGCACTGCTGCAGATATAGTGTATGAGCATGCATCTTTATATATATTTTGTGAATATCACGTGCAGTAAATATACATTTATTTCAATTATAGACAAACTTTCTAAGTACCTTTCCTTATTTAATGAACTGGACTTTGACCTCCAAAATGCATCACACAGTATTATCAACTAATTGAAACTACAGTACAAAATGCTTTTAATGAACGGTCCTCTGCACCAGTCTTGGATAATTATACAGACATTGAAAAAGTACACTATACTTCTCTGAGTGAAAAAGTTGCATGTGATGCCCCTTGAATATATTTATTTATTATTATTATTAACAGTTTCTTATATAGCGCATACATATTCTGCAGCACTTTACAGAGAATATTTGAACATTCACATCCATCCCTGCCCCAGTGGAGCTTACAATCTATATTCCCTACCACATGTACACGCTCACTCATTCATTGATTCTAGGGTTAATTTTTGTTAGGAGCCAAATAACCTACTTTTATATTTTTGTAATGTGGGAGGAAAACGGAGTACACGGAGGAAACCTAAACAAGTACGGGGAGAATATGCAAACTCTGCACAGTTAGGGCCATGGTGGGATTCGAGCCCATGACCTCAGTGCTGTGAGGCAGTAATGCTAACCATTACACCATCCGTACTGCCCTATAATATATTGTATGCATTACTAATACCAATTATTTCTGCCGGGAGACTGTCCGAGTTGGACCTTTTATGTGCGGAATTTCCAATCTGTCTCTGATCCAATGTGCACGGGACCATGCATCAGATCGGATGTCAAACATATGTGATTTGACCACTTTTCCCCAATTGGGCAAAATCTCACTAGTGTATAGCCAGCTTTAGTTACTGGGTGCAAGCTCTGAAAAAACAGTTGACATTTTCATAGCAAAGCATTGTTGTGCTTGAATTCAGACTTTTTTTTCCTACAATATGTGATTCTCAACCCAAAGAGTTATCAGATGTTCTCAGCACAGATTTAGATGCCATTATTCCTGGTTAAAGTGACAGTTCATATTTATGTCAGTATGTCTGTAACTCTGCATAAACAAAATTTTAATAAATACATGGAAAGTCTATAGGGGCATACACACGTAGAGATCTGTGCTTAGCAATTTTGCTAAGCAATTTTGCTGGTGTCAAGATCTCCCATGGAGAGCACATACACATGCAGAGATTTGTGCTAAGTGATTTTGCTAAGCAATTTTGATAAGCAAATTTGGTTAAGCAAAAAAAGGCAGGGTAGTAGTTCAGAATGAGAGATTGCAATCAGTATCTCTCATTCTGTACACACAGACAGATTTGCAGTCATTTGCTAAGCAATTTGACTAGATTGTGACTGCATGCACTGACTTAGTTAGCAAGAGATATTTAATCTCTCGAAGCATACACACAGAGAGATCTGTGCTTACTTTCTAAGCAATCTAGTCAGATTGCTTAGAAAATAGCACAAATTTGCTCCGTGTGTACACCCCTTATGTTTCATTTAAGAAGAATATTAAGTCTACAGTATAACATATATTATTTTGTTTTGATTTTGAAGAGTACAATGCACTACTGTACATAAACAATTTTTTTTTTGCTGGAAGCAGATTTGAATGAGATGGTCTCTGTTTTTGTTCCAAGCATCTACATTCTATTAGGAAATTAACATTGATTCATTGTATTCTACTTGCTTCTACAATGATTTTTCATTTTAAGCAGTAACATCTCATGAATGCCATTTTAAGTACATTTATTTGACTTTCAACTGTAATGGCAAATGCCATGACCATTAGCAACGCTGCTTTTCTAACACTGCCAGAGAAAATCCCAATTCATACTAACCTCAGTTATTATATTGAATGTGTGAACAAAACTCGCAGGTGAACCATAATTTCTCATCAAGTTGTCACATTTTTAGCATTGAGAGATAAAACGTAGTTGAAAGATCTACAGTATGCCTTATTATGCCCGATTCCTCCTGGCATTGACTTTTTTAGGTTTCCAGCAGTAGGATGTCTTCTTCCATAACCTACTCTACAGTAACTTTATTACATAAATATATGGTTACTTCACAATGGAAAATTACTTTATAAGTACAATATTTATTTGCAAAAATAATCATACTAAATCTGTGTTATGTCTGCATTATTCAAAATTCCGCAAAATTATTACTTTATAATGATAATTATGTTAAATAAATCAGAATTTCTGATTTAACATAATTAATTAACATAAATCAGCATGCCTTGTTGGATAATAATAGACGTCAAATATGAAGGTACAGACTGTATAAATCTCTTTTATGGCCAGTCATTGCAAACTGTCAGGAACTCAGAATTGATATCCCTTTTACAGGAATACAGTACTGTATATGCATTTCTGTCCCAGTCTGCAAATTAGAGGCTGCTCAGAAATCACAGTCTTCAATACTTGCTCTAACATTGGTGGCTGATATGTAGAATTTGAATGTCACAAAAGCCAAAGCCACACTTGTTATTTGGTTATCTGTTAAGTGTTCCTTAGGCCTCTTATGATGTATCATCATGCAGACAGGGGCATTTTTACATTGTTACATTACTTGCATGTATTTTGTATATCATAATCACTTCAATGTATATTACTGGTGCATTATAATTGTATGTTATTAATACTAATAATAATGTAATTGTAACTACTACTACTACAGTACTACTCCTCACAAAGGACCTTTGCATTCTGGTGGACCATTATACAATAGATACTGTAACACCTATTCTTTTGTATAAATGCCTAATTTCCCCATAAATTGTAAGCTTGCATTCAGGGCCATCTTACGGTTTTGACTGTCTATAACAGGGGTGCTAACCAATTAGAGGCAATGAGCCAAAAAATATGTTATAGTAAAACAAAGAGCTGATACCATGCAAAAAAAAATGGATGTGACCAAGCTTCCATGAGGCCACGCCCTTATTTGTAATTGGGTTGTGGCCTAGCTACAAGCAGCACATTTATGCCATTTAAAACCATCTATTTAGACCTCAGCTTCAAACTAGCATCACATGTATGCTTGTTATCATATTATTCTAAACCAAAAGCCCATTTAATGTGTATATAACACCTTGTGACACATTTATTTTAATCTTAGCAACCCATTTAAGCACTACAAAAATCCAAGTGAGACATTACTATATTATTCTTGCAGCACTCAAATGCAGGCTCAGCCCAGCTGAATCAGTCCCCACCCCTAGTGACTGATAACTCACATGCCTAGGGAAGAAGCTGGTCCAATATGGTGAAGCACCCCACTTCCTTTTATAATTTCATACAGGCAATAGGGCTGGGTTTGTCCAGGTGGTAAAGGCAAACCCAGCCTTCCTGACTCACCATAGAACTCAGCAGTGTGTCAGTGCGGAGGACAGCTGGAAAGCTGACAGCCAGAAGTAACAGAGACCACAGTGATAGTGCGCTACTCCACCGTGTGCTGGCTCACACACCCATGCCACTGCCGTAGGCCTGTTCTGACTATGTCATAAGAAAAGAGCCTCATGTGGCTCAAGAGCCCCTGGTCTATAACTACCCAGTTTGTTTTGTCATTGTTTCCAATTGTAAAGCGCAATGGAATTTGCTGAGCTACAGTATATAAGGAACTGATAATAAGTTGAAAATAAGATGAGTAAATAAAGAAATAAATAATAATAACAACAATACCTATGTAATACACATATGCAGTTAGTAGCAAACAAGGGAGCAAAATATGAGCAATTTACTCTTGAAACAAAACATGTTGCAATACAATGGGGGCAATTAATTTATTTTTCTCATACATCAAAAATACTGTGTGCTTCCTTTTGCATGTACTTTAGCAAACAAAAACTGTCAAGAGTAATTATTCCCGACTATAGTTCTCCGTGTTTTTAGTAAATTTATTCCACCGGCAGCGCAACATAATGTTGACAATGTAAAGAGTCAGTCAATATGTCAACACCAAATGGTTGATATGTACATGGCCGACAAAATGTAGACTTGGAAATGGTCAACACATAGAAAGGCTCATATGAGGTTTTCAGGGTTCTTTGTTGTCAAACTGTAGATTTCATAACATGGGCGCCAAATTAGTGTCCCTTGTCCACTTACTTTAGGTAATGTTCCCTGCTCAGCAACTGCTGTGCTTGGCACACTTAACCGGTCTCAATTGGTGTCCATGTGGATGGTAAAGTATGAAAAAGCTCAAACAAAGGAAGACATTTTAAAACAAAACTCCTGTCGACCTTTTCAGCTTTTTAAAATTGCCATTTCAACCTTGTCCCTGTTGACCATATAGTGCAGGCATGTCCAAACTATGGCCCTCCAGCTGTTGTGAAACTACACATCCCAGCATGCTTTGCTATAGTTTTAGAATACCCCAATATTAAAACTGTGGCAAGGCATGATGGGATTTTTAGTTTCACAACAGCTGGAGGGCCATAGTTTAGACATGCCTGATATAGTGCCTCTGGGTTTGTTCTGTGCAGGGTCATTGCATTGTATCTTCCAACAATGCCAGTGTCACTCACATTTGTTATATAAATTCAAATAAAAATTTGTAAAAAAAAGATTATATTTTCTATATAAGGTAAACATTACAGGTCATCGTGATAAATAAAAATCCTTGCTTGGCAATTTTCACACCTATTTTGACAAATTCACTCTGCACTACCTCTGGTCCAAATTCCATACATATGGAGGATTTTATTAATGGTATAGTCAACCCATAGTCTCATTTTTATCTCAAATTATCCATCATATGCATATGTTTGTCCCTGTAAAAACATTGTTGCCGCCCCACCCCCCCATGCACACACCACTTTATAATCTTATAATCTGTCCACCTAATAGTGTCCATGCGGCTCTAAAACACTGCCATCTGTTGGCAACAAGCAAAACTACATCTGCTAGCTTTGGAAGCATTTGCTTTGAGCGGGCTTACACTGCCATCTGTTGGCAACAAGTGAAACTACTAGGTCTCAAAGCATTTGCTTCGAGCGGTCTTACTAGTATAAATATATGTTATGTGTATTTTTTTTAAATAAATAAAGTGTGACTTTCAATGAAGTGATTCAAAACTTCAAACATCCACTTATAGTACCGTATGTCTAAATATTTAAGCCATTGCAAAATGCAGATTGCACTGTTGTACCACTGTAAACAAGAAGGATTACATAAGATATAGCCTAAAGGACAAGCTGAAGGGGTGGTCTCACAAGGATATTGTTGGGAGAGCTGTTGCATGTGAGTGCAGCTGCACTCACCCCACTAGTGCTGGCCACAACCATCTTTCTAATTTTTATTTTGAACAACAGGACCCAGTGGCCAGGGCCACCAAGAGGTATGCCGGGCCCTTGGAAAAAAATGTGGGAGGGGTATAATCAAGGGAGGCACCAGTGGCCACCTCCCATGATTAGGCCACACCACCAAAATGCTTAAGTTGAGGGGGGAGTGTTATTGTCACACCCACCCCCTTAGCAGCAGCAGCCCACACCTACCTACAACATGTGCTGTCAGCAGGCTCAGCATGAGCTCTCACACTGCAATGAGACACTTATGCTGAGCCTGCTGTCATCACAGCCAGGGGCATAGGGAGGGGGGAGCCAGAGGAGCACAAGCTCCAGGCACCGATACACCAAAGGGCGCCTGAGCCATGTAGCCCACTCCCCTGCTCCCTCCCTGCCTCTCCCTGCTCTGCCTGGCTTCGCTCAGCTGCCCTGTCTGCTGCTATTAAGTCTGCCGCTGAATCGCTAGCCAATAGGAGCTTGTCGTCAATCAGAAGTAGCATTGATGGCTGCTGGATCGCAAGCGCCTATTGAAAATAGCTGCGGACAGGGGCAGCTCAGCTGGGCAGAGCAGGGAGCAGGTGGGCGTGGGATAGAGGACCCCCTTGGCAACAAGCAATATTAGTCCCCCTTGGCAACGAGCAATATTAGTCCTCCTTGGCAACGAGCAATATTAGTCCTCCTTGGCAACGAGCAATATTAGTCCTCCTTGGCAACGAGCAATATTAGTCCTCCTTGGCAATGAGCTATTTCAGTCCCGCTTGGCAATGAGCTATTTCAGACTCCCTTGGCATTGAGCATGAAGCCCCTTGGCATCGATCATGAAGCCCCTGGAATCAAACATGAAGTTCCTAGCAATGAGTATGTATGTCGTATGTAATGGGCATTACGGTTTGTTATTATAGTATGTAATGGGCATCATGTGTGGTCTTATGTGTAATTGGCATTACAGCATGTGGCTTTATGTGTAATGGGTATTACAAAGTTCTCAAAAATGTACAATGGGCATTACGGTGTATGGTATAATGTTAGGCCATGCCCCCTTTTCACAGCGCAAGAGCCCTGCCTACTACAAATCGGGGGGGAGGGGGCGCGAAACATGCCCTTGCTCCGGGCACTGTGGCACCTAGCTACACCACTAAGCACAGCACAGATGTGTCATTGCATTGTATTTGGCACAAGTGTCACTTTATTTCAGTATGCTTCTATTGTGTTCGGCACAGAGCGTGGTAAAGATTTCTCCCTTTTCAGCAACCAGATTTATCGCAATACTGTATTTCATATTGACAGATTCTGATACTGACTTAGTTTCCATGTTATTGACTCTATATGTGGCTGCCTTTCCTCCTTGTGGCATGCTAGCAGTCATTGTTATGTGAATCTGCAGCATTTTGCAAAGTAGTTACATTTATTACAGGATTTATAGTGTATATTAAAGACTTGGCATTTTTGCTGCTCCAGGAAATGGTGCCCATAGTTTTGGCATTGCGTGCATTGACAGGTTGTGCATAATTGCCTTCCATCCCTAGAACTGTGGGAAACCTATATCTTTTTGGTAGTCACCTTAAACCTCGGAAGACTGGGCATTCCGAGTGGGCAAGCAGGTGTGTCATTCAGCGGTAATTACAGAGGCTGCGGGAAGGGGACCGGACTAAATAAAAAATGAACTGGCTCATCATTTGGCTCTACTCCCTCACAACGGACACATGAATCATGGGTTATGGCCATTTCAAACCTTTCCCCAAAAGTAGTCTAATGTGTCTCCTCTCCAGGCTTCTTCTGATGAGGGCACTAAAGATGTAGGCAAGCCTCTTTAACCCCCTTGTACTCTTCTTAGATTGTTTATTAAGTATAGGGGCTGCAGCGCTGCAGCTGCTAAATACAGGGTCCAGGGGGATGGCGGCACTCGGTTACAATAAAGACTCCACACTCAGGTAATTGTCACCGGTGACAATTACCTGAGTGTGGAGTCTTTATTGTAACCGAGTGCCGCCATCCCCCTGGACCCTATATATATATATATATATATATATATATATATATATATATATATATATATATATATATATATATACTGTGAGAGCATGCATACATGAACGTCAATTTGTAAAGTGAAATTTGTATCTCTGTCTAAAGGGGTGTACACACGGAGCAAATTTGTGCTATTTTCTAAGCAATTTGACTAGATTGCTTAGAAAGTAAGCACAGATCTCTCCGTGTGTATGCTCCGAGAGATTAAATATCTCTTGCTAACTAAGTCAGTGTATGCAGTCACAATCTAGTCAGATTGCTTAGCAAATGACTGCAAATCTCTCTGTGTGTACAGAATGAGAGATACTGGTCACAATCTCTCATTCTGAACCATTACCCTGCCTTTTTTTGCTTAAGCAAAATCGCTTAGCAAAATCGCTTCGCAAAATCACTTAGCACAAATCTCGGCATGTGTATGTGCTCCCCATGGGAGATCTTGACACCAGCAAAATAGCTTAGCAAAATTGCTTAGCACAGATCTCTACGTGTGTATGCCCCTTCAATAGCATCATCATCATGAATAGCATACACAATGCGGTTTCTGATTAGTACATCTGTATGAGGGCCCTTCATGGCCCTTATTTTGGTTCAATCGCAAAGGCAAATTCTTTCTCAAATGGACAAAACCATGTGCACTGCAGGTGGGGCAGATGTTACTTGTGCAGAGAGAATTAGATTTGAGTGGGGTTTTACTTCAAAGTGAGATCTATATTGAAGTGTAAAAATAAAGCAGCCAGTATTTACCCTGCATAGAAACAAAATAACTCGCCCAAATCTAGATCTCTCTGCACAGGTTACATCTGCCCCCATGTAGTGCACATGGTTTTGTCCATTTGAGAAGGAATTTGCCTTTGCGAGTGAACCAGAATAAGGGCCCATATTTCTTGGCTAGTAGCTTTAACACATATGATTGCACATTTTCATTATGCTTTTGTTCTGTGGTATTAAATATATGCCTCTTAATCATTAGATGATGTAATGGTAAACATGTCTTCTAAAACATTTCTTTTTGAACTGCATCAAGTTGTCAACAAGGTTTTATTATTCAACAATGATGAGGTTAAATCAGCGGAGCGCTAGAGCCATGTTTGCCAATTTTTGAAACCATGTAGATGTGGGTGTAGAAGGGCTAGAGCAACAACTTCAGGAGCTAAACGGAACTTGTTTACTCAATAGTTTTAATTATTTTGTAACAATACTGTATATTGATTACGCATTCAGACCCACTCGCTAAGCAGCCTTCTTAGCGAGCGGACAAACAACGCCAATCGCCCCAATGAAAGCCCCGCAGCCCCCCACTGCCCAAATCACGTCGGTATTATGCAGCCGCTAGCAGGAGAAATCATTCGATGGTCGCTCACCATCGAATGATTTCTTCTGCCTTCATTAATTTAAGTCAGTCTCAACTGACTTCTATTAAAGCCTGTCTTAGCCTGATTACTATCCGGCGAAGACAGGGCAGGCGCTGAAGTCATGTGACACCAACCACCCACCCTGAACAGGGAACACAAGGCCTGCGGTCCCAGGGGAACGCCCAGCATTTTCATGGGGATGCCCGTACCACTCCAGCTGCCCTCTGCCCGCCCCATTTCCTCCCATACAACTGAGGCTCCGTAATGTGCAGTTTGGTTACAGTCTATCTAATTAATGAAAATTGTTGTAAGTTCCATCACAAAGCAGTAGGGTTCTATGGTATGGGAAGAGTAAAGAATAAAAATAGAATCACAGGCTTTGTTTACTAAAATAAAAATACATAGGACATACCAAATACATTTCTTCACAGGCTTCTAAAAAGTAATGTTATATTTTTTCACTGTCACTTTAATAATTGAAGCAAAACAGTCTGGAATATATTATCTTTATGACTAATCAAGCTTCTGTATATTAAAGTAATAGATCTTTTTAATAGAGTTTATATAAAGCCCGCAATGCCTTTTTCCTGAGGAACTAAAATTCAGCAGTTCGTCATAATCATAATCACTTTCAGTGTGGTGTAACTGGTTTGCAGCTTATTATTTGTTTATCTTATTTTCTATAAATTTGTTCTTATTAGTTTGTCCACTCAGACATGATGTAGATCAAACTGAGCAATTGCATATGGGAAATAGAACTCTAACAGGTTTTGCAGGTAATTGGAATCATGCAATAATGTATTTCTGTGTTTTTGATCATTATGTGAATAGATTTATAGAGGTATTTTAACATCCTGTAGACATCATGTTTAACCCTTTGAGTGGCAACATCTGTGAGAGATTCACAAAATATCCGCAAAAAATGACAGCGTTGCTCACATTCAAATAAAAATATTGTAAGGAAAAGTATATTTCCTATATAAGGTAAACATTACAGGTCATTACCCCTCTGCGTCTCTCTTCTGCATGGATCACTAGCTCCCATTCACTATTACAGGACTTTCATCGGGCTGCTCCCATCCTATGGAATGCCCTTCCATGCACAATAAGACTCTCCGCTAGCCTCCAAACTTTCAAGTGTTCCCTGAAAACTCACCTCTTCAGGCAAGCCTATCATATTTAAGTTCTACACGCATAACCCTCTGAGGCAATTATGTATTATTTAGCTTCCCTTCTGGACTTGTAACTTGGTGGGACTGCTATGCTATTACTGGTGCCTGTCCTTGTGTTTCCCTCCTATATCCCTATATATCCCCCAGTTTGAATAAACCTTATAAATTATTACTTTCAGAGTAAGTTTCAATCGCATAAAATAGAGTTGTTTTATAAAGTTGTTTGTCTATGTAGTTAGAATTATAGATAATTGGTGCATGGAACCAGACATTAAAAGTAATTTTAATAATATGATTTTTAAAATGGTTTACCCCTCTTTGGGGGTCTATTCAATTAGAGTCAGGAACTGCCATTTGCCTTTTTATTTTTAGTTGAATCTATGATTCAACCTATTCTTTTTTTTTTTGACAGGTTGGAATGCTCCAGTCTGTAGGAAAACACGTGGATTGACGGAATAGCCGCAAATGCGCATGCTTTTATTAGAAACAGGGCCAAATTTCCGACAATCTCAATCCGACTTAAAAAAAAAGGATGACACCGGGTGAGCAACAGCAGCGGTGGTGCTACTGTTGCTCAACCGGCATCGTCCTCCCACTGCTACTGATCACCCAGACCCAGCACTTGAACCGGGTGAGCGGCGGCACTGGGAGGAAAGTGCCAGATGAGCAGCAGTAGTCAAACCCGACAGTCGGATTTGGCCGCACAATTGAATAGGTATTGTTGGATCCATGCAAATGCATGTCGAAATGGATCCGACTTTAATTGAATATACCCAATATTGTGGTTAAATTGACCAAAAGTGCCCAAAAGTGTCTTGTAAATCATAGAAACATAGAATGTGACCGCAGATAAGAACCACTTGGCCCATCTAGTCTGCCCCTTTTTTAAACATGTTACCTCATTGATTGTTATTTCAATAAGCAATAAGTCTACATTTAAAATTCACTTGCTGTAACAGTGGTACCGTACCACTAATAGACTGATCTGGGGAAGAGTGGATAATAAAGTAATATCTTTGGCTATGACTCAGCTTAAGTACTGTGCATGTGTGGGCATCATGCTGTTATTATGCAAGTACAGTAGAACAGAGGTTGCTGATGATCCTAATATCACTCTCTTGCTAAAAAGGTGAGAAAAAGTAGCTTATAGGCTACAGTGGTATTATTTACCAGGTACCAGCTCTGAAAAGCAAAGCTTTTTGGAGACTGATACTGTATACTGCTCTGGTTTACTTTACTGGGTTATCCTATGAAAGGGCTAGATGAGGACGGCTCTATCTGTGCATAGCAGTCACAGTTTTATTGTCAGGAAACTGGCATTTAGGGGTGGAAATATGGCATTTGTGTTTGTGAAATGTGCCAAGGTGTTTTGGGGGTGGATCTCTGTCATCAGCAAGGACCACTTCCAGTCTGGTTCTTTAGCAGATAAGTGGAAGACTTTGGCACAGATGAAAAAATATTCTCAACGTTTCTGTTTTTGCTTATACCGTAGGTCTCTGAATGCCTTTGAAATTAGTGTTTAATATTTCTCTCTGGGCGGCAACTTTTTGATCACAGGCAACTGCTTTTACTGTAAATAGCCATCTACAGTACGCTGAAATAGTGCCCTTAGTACTATATGTAAGATTTATAGTAACATGCACAAGATTCAACTTTTAAAACAGATTGGAGGTTCACTATTACCAGTGTGACCATACAATTGCAATCATAGACATGATTAGCACCCAAAGATCTGGCTCCGATGGTACCATGACATATAAATCTATCAGCCACAATATTAAATCCACTGACAGATTAAGTGAATAACATTGATTATCATTTTATAGTGGCACCTTGTTAAGAGGTAGAACTTATATTAGGCAAACTAAAACAGTTCTGGAAGTTAATGTGTTGGAAGCATGCAAAATGGCTAAGGATCTGACCAACATTGACAAGGGCCAAGTTGTGATAGCATCTCCATAATGTCAATTTTTGTGAGATGTTACTGATGTGCAGTGGTTAGTACCTAATAGAAGTGGTCCCAGGAAGGACAACCGATGAATTGACAACAAGGTCATGGATGCCCAAAGTTCATTGATGTGCACAAGGAGCATCATCCTATCTTACAGAAGAGAAAGTGGTGCAAAAATTGCTGAAAAAGTTAATGGTGTCATTAATAGATCAGTGTCAGAACACACAGTACATTCTAGCTTTCTGCATATGGGGTGGCATAGCTGTAGACCAGTCTGAATACCTAAAATTGTGCACATGAGCATCAAAACTGGACCATAAGGAAAGACAAAAAGGTGGCATGGTCCTATGTCTCAATTTATTTTTATATGATGTGGATGACTTGGTATGTGTGTCTTTTACTTTGGGAAGACATAGCAATAGCATGCACTATGGGAAGAAAGCAAGCAGGAGAAGGCAGATTGTTCTGCTTGGTAATCTTGGATCCTGGCCTTAATGTAGATGTTACATTGATCCATACAGTGTATACGGTGTCTAAGCTTTGTTTCAGACCAAGTGCACCCCTCCCCATCATGGATGTGTGGTGAGGTAAATGGCTCAAGAGTCCCTGTCAAGTACCAGAGCCAGATATGCACACAATATATGAGCCATAGGGTACATGCATTATACACATGGGCAGCAGTGTGTACTGCTGGAGATTCATTGAGGGAGAAAGTTTCGGGATTTCGGCGGTCGGGATTCCAGTGCCGGGATTCCGACCGCCGGCAAATTGACTGCATCCCTATAAAACAAGACTTAGCTATAAAGGTTCCACCTCACAACTGAAAGACTTTAAGGATCTGCTGCTAACATCTGGGTGTCAGATCCTTAAACAAACTGTAATACTTGTGTCAAAGAATGCAAATAAAATTTGGGTGCAGGCAATAGTCCCCTTTATGCTCAAAAAGGGGCATGGATTCATGGGCAAGGGTGTGGACTCACAGAAAACCCCCCATTTGCATTACCATAGGTGCATGGTCTTGCCAGAAGAGAAGCTGGGCTGCCTCTAAGGGGCATACACACAGAGCAATGCTGTGCTCTTTTCGAAGTGATCTGACTAGATTGTTTAGAAAGTAAGCACAGATCTCTCTGTGTATATTTCCCTGAGTGATTGTGATGCGTGGTCCTGCGCATCTATATCATCCACTAGTTAAGTCTGAGCAGGCAGTCAAAATCTAGTCATATCGCATAGCAAGTGACTGCAAATCTTTTTGTGTACAGAATGAGCGAGTGTTCATCATCCTGAACCGCTACTTTGACTTTTAGTTTTGGTTAAGTAAAATTGCTTAGCACAAAATGCTGCATGTGTATGGTATCTCTCTATGAGCAATCTAGACACCGTAAAATAGCAAAAATGTTTAGTAGACTTCTTCTTAGTGACAGGAGCCATGTGCTGCAGGATAATGTCATACTGCAACAACTGGCTTCTGTCACTGTGGAAGAAACAGCATTTTCGTGTCACCCCCTAAAAGGGTAACTCCTTGGCATGGTTCTCACCCCTTTTTGATGCCTCAATATCAGTGAATATGCCTATCATAGCTCTCTCACAGTAAGATTTATTAGGTCTAGCCAATGAACTATCCTTGTCCATTGAACAAGGACTGTTCCACTGCAATACTTTTTCTGTTCTTCCTAGCAAATCTTTCTGTAAATGAGATTACTGCCGAGTGAAAATTATTTTTTGAAAGGCTTTATGACTACCGTATATATACTCGAGTTTAAGCTGAGTTTTCCAGTAAATTTTCTGTGCTGAAAAATCCCTTCTCGGCTTATACTCGAGAGAGGGTCACATTGCATGGGAGATGGGAGGAAGGAGCTGTCAGACAGAGAGGGGAGGGATAGAGGAGGGACCCGGCTTGTGCACAGGCTGTCACTGCCGCCGGAGGGACAGTCGACTCACTCACACTGGCATGTCCTCCGGCACAGCCCAGAAGCCGTGTCCAGGAGTGCACAGTCCCCATCCAGGTTACACAGCATGAGCCAGCACAGGGAGGAAGCCATCCAGGTCACGCAGCAGGTGCCAGTACAGGGAGGAAGCCGCAGCCCTGAACACCGGAGCAGACTGAGGCACCACCAGGGACCAGCATAGGAGCCAGAGAGAAGTAGTGGTATCCAGTCAAGGAGAAGACAAATGGTGCACACTACACTTTTAAGTGTGGTGTGCACCATTTGTCTTCTCCTTGGCTGGACGATCACTCCCTTACTACTCCTGGACTTAGAGGACTTGAAAGACCAGTATCTGGAGCCTCATTTTCCAACCAAGTCCTGGATTGTTTGGACATTGTGGTAGCAGTCCATGCCTTGGATATGTGATTATATGCTTGTTTTTAGTTATCATTTTAAATAAATTTTATTAATGAGATGCCATGGATACATAAAGAAATAGTTAGACAAATAGACATGGTAAAGAATATGGTCCAAATATGTACAAATTAATGCAAAAATTAGGAACGTGCGCAGAGGTTCCCAAAACCTGGACCAAATACAATACAATCAAGAAAATAGAGGCATCTCTTTTTTTTTTTTTTTAAAGGTGATAATATACTTAAAGGCAATATAGATATAATGCATATAAACAAGGATAAATAATAATATATGTACATATATATACACACACACAAACACACACATACATGCATACATATACCTTACACATACATACATATACCAACATTTTTATTAGTCACAGAAGCCTTAAAGATAAAGTGTTTAAGAGAACTAATAGAGAAGAGAAAAAGAAAAAAGGAAAGAAAAAAGGGGGGGGGTTAAAAAAGAAAGGAGGACAAGGAAGGGGAAGGTGAAGAAAAAGGGAGGGGAAGGAGGGACCCGGAAAGGAGGGGGGTCCTACCCGACTGGTCAAGTTCAAACTTTTAGGAGATAAGTTAATATGTTTTTAGTGGAAGGCTGGGGGTACATTGAAATACGTGGTCCAGGGCTCCCAGACCCTAATAAATTTAGCGGAAGAGCAATTTAAGATACTAGTGATTATCATTGTGAGTTTTCTGCACTTATTAAATTATTTATATTACTTGAATACTGCACAATAATTTTTTTCGGTTTATATCCCCCTCCGACAAAAATCCTAGCATTTTGGGAAAGGGGTATCTCTTTTATATCATTCTAGGTGAATTATCTGTCAAAGAAATCATCAGGCAGTCACCTATTCAAAGTTATGTATGACTTTATGTAATGGTAAACATGCGAGGGTAGCGCTGTGTGGTTTCACAAACTTCTACATCTTGTTACTTTCACATTTGAGTGTTGATTTGACAGAGCACTTTGTGATTCCTACTTAGCTGCTGAACCTTGTTGTCTTGCGCTCTATTTGTTAACACCTTTTTCCTTTTTGCAGTTCAAGTTCTAGCCTTCTGCTATAAAAAAGCCCCATATATGTCTAGCTGTATATTTTGCAATGGTAATTGATGTTTTACAGTGGTATAAAATGTATTTTCAGTGTCTGCTATTGTTAAGCTACCTTGATGTGAGTTCTCAAAATGGATACTACTATTAAACCATACATGAGTGTATATAATAATATCTAAGGGAGATAAAATATGTTTACTGTGGCACATACTGGCGAGTTTATTCAGTTTAGGGACTCCGGCTGTGTCATGCTCTTTAATATTCCAGCATGCATGAAGTAACATCACAGGAATTGTTTTATAAAGGCTGCACATTATACTGTACTTCTTTCCTTGAAAAATAAAATGCAGGGAAAGAGTGCAGAATAAACTTTACTTGACTAATTCCTGTAACACGCAGGATTTGAATAATCTTCTACAGTAGAGTACAAAGTCCAAATTTCTGAAAAAGCACCAACTACTATACCTTTACTGTAGCTTATGAAACAATCCTCAACTTGCAGCTTTTGCCGTTTGAAAAGGGTCGACATACACTAGATTTACAATGACAAAAGTTCAAAAATATAAAAATAATAATAAAAAATATGATTTATAATTCCCATAAGAATAATTTGATTTCAAAGTCTTAGTACTAATGTAAATAAATGATTTTATATTTAGGACATTTCACCTTCAGATGGTCTTCTTTCTTAATCTCTATAATATACATTTTTCTTGATGTGTGGTATACCTGTAAATAATTTTTAGATCATCTGGGGAGCAATTATGTTCAGGACTTAAATGCTCTATTTATTGCATGTGCTAGTGTGCTATAATTTATGTTGTGTACATGCTCACTAAATCTAGTTTTGTTAGTTCATTGGTGATACTTTCTGATCCTGCTTGGTCTTCCCGGTATATTGGTGAGAGTTTTAAGTATTTTAGACACCACAAACACACACACTTCAAAGCTAATTCCACATTGTTCACAAGTCAGTATTATGGTAATAGAAAGCTTCTTCTCCATATTCCTTTCTATTATAATGTGGGCAAACATGATGCAGATACATGTTCAGTAGAAGTGTGAAAAAGCTCAATAAAGAGTCAATAAGGGACAAATTAAGCTCTTTACCAAAACTCACAGTCACTACTTCACTAGTGTCCACATCGGAATCAGGACTAGGCTGCTCTAGGCCTGAACTATGGGCCTTATTCTAGTTCACTCTTTCTGACAAAATCCTTCTTAGATGGACAACCCATGTGCACTGCAGGGGGGCAGATGTAAGATGTGCAGAGAGAATTAGATTTGGGTGAGTTATTTAGTTTCTATGCAGGGTAAATGCTGGCTGCTTTAGTTTTACACTGCAATATAGATCTTACTTTGAAGTAAAACCCCACCCAAATCTAATTCTCTCTGCACATGTTACATCTGCCCCCCTGCAGTGCACATGGTTTTGTCCATCTAAGAAGGATTTTGTCAGAAAGAGTGAACTAGAATAAGGCCCTATGTGTCCTTTATACATATCCAGGCTTTGTCATGCCAGATGAAGAAGCAGTGTGTTGTTATTGTACCTTTTTAAGTTTTTGACTCCCATAAAAAATCCATTCCCGAGCCAGCAAGACAGTGAGATACAGTATATATTTTTATTGCCGGATTAAAATATTGAAGATGGTTAAATAATGTATAGTAAAACACAAAAACTAGAACTATTGTCTATATAATGCCAATCTTATATTTCAGCACTATACAGAGAATAAATCCTCATTCACATCAGTCCATATTGCATGATTTCATTTACATGTACAATATCTCTTAAGTCTAGTATACTGCAGTACTTCAGCCCTCACTGTATGGTATGGTAAAATATTTATTTATGAGGATACTATAAATTTTTCTTACAAACTACAAAATAGCTAATATTACTGTGACTTTCTAAAATATTGGTTTTAGAAAATGTGTTTACTTAACTGTTTTCCCCTATTTATTGCATAGTCAACCTTAACTTACTGTGACATTTAGGGCTAATGTATTAAATACTCTGCCAATAATGCATTTGTTGCAAGGAAAGCCAGGAGCAAATTGTTCATCGGGAAATGTGCCTCTAACAGAGTGATGCTAAACTTAATAATACAGAATGACTAAGTAGTAGATATTTCTTAGTTTAATATTATGACAATAACAGCCTGTATTGCAGCCCCTGGGGCTAAACTCTTTAATTGCACTGGCCATTAATCGTAAAGAGACTTGTCTACATTATATCAGTTGATTTATTAGTTTAAATATAGAATTGGTATTGGAAATGTGATAATTTATTTCACATAGCAAGTGTAAAGCCAATGTTTAAGTTTTGGTAAAGGTTCTGCTGCCAAATTACCAGGTATTCTAAAACGTTTTATTAGCCTCCTTTTCAAGTATAGTTACTATACACTTTATACTGCTTTATTGTTTTTGTTTTTATAGGATAATCCAGTGGATCTCAAACTATATTTTCAGGACCACAAATAGTTCACATTTCCAGGTAGATGTATAGCAGGGTACACACAGGGGCTATTTCAGCACATATCGCTGGCAATATGGTCACAGAGCGACCATATTGCCAGGGATTTCATGTGCGGTAGAAGATAAATTGCCGGGAGTGAGCTCCCGCTGCCAGCCCTTCATTGTCGCTGGTCACAGGAGCATACTTCTCCGATTATGGCTAAAATTCTCTGGTCGCTGGTGGACAATGCACTGTGCACCAGCGACCAGCGATTTCTAGTCAAAATGATGTAGAGACAGAATAGCTTGCAATTTTCTGCCAAATAACTGGTCGCTGATGAAAACAGTACACTGAGCTATATATTGCTGAGATATATTGCCATTACACTGAGCAATATATTTATGAGCAATATATAGCTGAGTGATTTTAAGCCAAAATCGCACCATGTGTACACAGCTTAAGAAGCAGTGATAAGGGAGGAGAATTGATAAAGTACCTGGTACTTTATCACCAGATACCTGGTACTTTATCACTGGCCAATCAGGTACTGACTGTTATGTTACAGGCTGGGTTTAAAAAGGGACAGTCAGAAGCTGATTGGCCAGAGAAAAAGTACCAGGCCCCTCTATAATTTTAAAAGATCCACTTATGATTCTTTGAGGAGACCTGGAAAACATGAGCTGTTTGGGGAGCTAGGACTGAGTTTGAGAACCTATGGACTAATAAGTCAATTCATCAGATACAAATCACCCTTTTAGGAAGGAAGTTTAAGAAATGTCGCCTGTTCCCTTTGCTCTGCTTTTCATAAATGTACCCAATTGTTTTCAATTAGTAACGATGAGACAAGGTAAAGATAAAGGTGTTAGGTGAACCACAATACTTTCACGATAATGGGCGAAATGTAGTAGGGCATGAGAATCAAAAAGTGAGAGATTTTTGGTGAATTTTTCCATTTGTTTTTTAAAGCAGCAATCAATTACATGGCAAAATCAAACTGGTTTTGCAGTATAAATGATTGCCTCTTTAAAAAGTGGGAAAACTCTCCCAAAATCTCTCACACCCTATAACATTTAGCCCAATGTTGATTACAATGAAGCAATTAAAAAATAAGAATCAACTTTAACAAAGTGCTACAGTATTGTAACTTTAAACGAAGCAGAACTTTAAGGACTTCGTTTTTGAAAGACTTAGAGACACACTAATGAAATTCATTTTGTAGGATATATGATGGGGGTTCTACAGCAGATATCAGATATACTGTAAATCTGCAATCTTCTATATTGCCACATTTCTAATAGCAAAAGCGTTCTAAAAAAAAAAATCCCTGTAAAGCCGTGTACACATGCATCGATTTTTCCAGATTTTCGATTCGATTTTGCTCATAGAAGCAAAAACAAATCGAATCCTAAACTAAATCGAATGGTTTTTGTGTCACTTTCGATCTGCATTCGATTCGATGCACGCTCCCGTTTTCACAAAATCTAACAGAAAAATCTACCGTGCAGCCAATGAAATATCGAATTTGATCTAGTAAATGGAATGTGTACAATGTTCTGTACCATGAATATATATCGAATTCGATAACGGATTTAATTTCTAATGCAAAAGTACAGATCTAATGCCAAATCGAATGGAAAGATCTAATGCCAGATCTAATAGAAAATCAAATCTAATATCGCAAATCAATGTGTGTGTACAGGACTTTAGTTCCATAATCAAATGCATTGGATTGATTCAAACTGTGTGCGTGTGAATGAGTCTCTATACTGAGCAGAACAGAACAGAACTTGTATTAGAAAAACAGCGGACGCTGACGCTACGTTTTAGCATTTTTTATACAGATTCAGAGACTCAGTTTTGTGTTTACTCAGGAGAAAAAGGAAGTTTCCAAATCTCCTAAGTGCCCCGGCGCTGTTAGAGTTGATTTATATTAGAATAGCTTGTATAGAGAAAATATAATAATAATTGAAAAAGGATGTACTGAGTGGCTGCTGCAGTGGAGAGAGGTCTGCCTGACCTCTGGTGAAGAGAAACAAAGTTTTCCTTCAGACAATACTGTTTTGGGGTTACCCACTGCGCTGTTAGTCAGGACAGTATAAATTGGATTGATCTTAGGTATATGGCATACCAAGCAAAATGAAGAGGACACGCTGTATTTAAAACAATTGGATTTTATATAGACAAAAAATAAAAGTAAGTTTCAGGTGGGTATAAAAAACACAAATTGGAGTATAATACATATAAGGACAAATGCTCATATATTCAAATAAGGCCTTGGTGGCAAGGCCAGTACTATGACAATAGGATTAATATAGACAAAAATAATAAGTATCAGGTGGGTATATAAACACAAATTGGAGTATAATACATAAAAGACAATGTTTATATATTCATATAAAACCTGAGTGGCAGAGCCAGTTCAAAAACTGTGGGATGGATTGCAGACTTGGATAAAAAGTCCCATGTAAGGGTATGCTGGCGTCCCAGCGAGAATATTTTGTAGGGGGTTCCCTCAGAGCGAAGTCTGTTAGTATACACACGGTTTAGAAGAGGTTATGCAGCAGCAGATGCAGTAATAGATCAAGAGCCGGACCTGGGTTAGCGAGTAAGCTGACACGCAGAGAATTTCACACAGGTAGTGGCTTTATAGCAGATTGCTGAACCAGCGTGTTAGTAGGCACAGAGACACAGTTAGTAAGCCAAATGATAGCCCATAATGTGATGGCGATAAGGTAACACTCACAGATTTTTTGCGATGGACTGGCAGCACTTCTGTAGATGGAAGCGGCGACCGGGTTTACTTGGTCTACTGGAGGTTAGCGGTCTCGCTGTGATGGACGCCGGCGTCCACGTGATGTAAGTGGAGAGGTGAAGGTAATTTCACAGGCTGTATGCCGGGGAGTAGATGGTCTACCGTGTGGAGACAGGCATCGGCGTCCACGCTGAGTGATGGAGGAAGCGTAACCGGATGTGAAAGCGGCTTCAGTCTCTTAGGGAAGAGGGCGGAAGTCAGTGTCCAAGTCTGCACACAGTACTGGCGGATAGGGCGGGCAAACGCATTTTGTCTCCTAGGCACTGGAGACTTTTTCAAGCTTGAAAAAGTCTCCAGTGCCTAGGAGACGAAACGCGATACTATATTGTATATTATAGATACTAGTTTTTTTTTATCTTTATTTACTTTATACCCGGCTTGATGTCTATATATGTTATATATATTTTAATTAAATATATGTATTTTAATGATATACACCATATTGTTGTAAACCTTTTAAATGTATTGTATTTTTATATATTGTATCAATTATGAAAACTCAGCTGTTCTTAATGCAATGTATTGAGCAGGTTTCTAGGTATGGTCGTGGGCTGTACAAAGTCATGTGATTTTAACTCCTGATTTTAAAAATCGGCCCGGGAGAAGAGAGTGGTACATCTTGAGAAAGGAACAGGATTCCGAAACGCATTGACGTGATACTGCCTCCACCTCCGTTCATTCAGACAGTGTAAGATAACCTAACAGAGAGGAGACTGGCGCTATCACCAACTCCTGGAGAGTGAGCCGCTTGCCTGATGCATCTGCAGCGCTGACAGTGCTTTTCAACACTTGGACTCCTGCCCTGGACGCGGATTTCCAATCTGCCTTGACCGGATTTTATGTATGTGTTTGTATGTGGATGTGTCATTAAAACTTTTTACTACACATTGGATTGACCTTCTTAAAGAAAATGCTACGTGTACACGGGTGAGAACCTTAGTGTATACGTCCATTATGTATACTGTACTTCTGATGTTTGAAAACATAGTGAACATGCAGAATAATAAAGATACCTTTTATATGCATGCGTTTCAGTATTTTAAAGTAAGTCCTACTCGTACCTTTTGTTCAGCTTAAAGTCACAGTTACCTGAGAAGTAAAGACACTGCTACATGAATTTGTGAACTATTAAGTAAGTAAAGTGTTAGCTGCTTATTTAATCACCTACAAGCAAAATATTATCATCCCATGTGCTGTTTTTTCCTAATCTTTCTTGGTCTAAGAAGACCTTGATCTGTGTATGTTTTCTTGGATTACATCTGCTATAGCTCATACTATATATCATTGAATAAGGGGGCTGCACTATTAACAAGTGAAGCCCAAGGGGAAGATGGAACAAGAAAGTTGGGTGTACAGTAGGGATGCAGTCAAAATCCCGGCTGGGTCATAATACCGACAAGGACAAAATCCCGACAAGGTCAAAATCCCGACAAGGTCAAAATCCCGACAAGGTCAAAATACCGACATATAGAATGTACAGGTGAAACTGTCAACATGACTTTGGGTCGACAGGTCACGAGGTCGACATGGTTTTCTTCACCCGACATGTGCCGACAGGCGGTATTTCATGCCCTATCATCCACTAGGGCATGGTGGGAGAATAAAATAGTGTGCTGAGCGCAGAGAGGCACTGCGCCCGAAGCATTGCGAGCGAAGCGAGTGTTGCGAGGGGTTGCGGTTCACCTCCAACTGTGTCCATGTCGACTGTCGACATTCGGGTCAAAAAACAGTGAAAAAAACCCATGTCAACCTCTCGACCTGTTGACCCAAAGTCATGTTGACAGTTTCACCTGCACATTCTATATGTCAGTATTTTGACCATGTCGGGATTTTAAATGTCGGGATTTTGTCCATGTCGGTATTGGATTGTCGAGATTTTGTCCTTGTCCCTAATGGGCGCTTACAATGTTAAATGCACCCCCACTATCAAAGTGAACCCGAGCGCAGCGAGCCAGCAGTACGCATCCTCCAACTTTTCATACCCCCACTACCCACGTCAGTGTTGAGTTGATTTTAGATAGTGTAGCGAGCTCAGCGAGCCCGAAGCGTGGCGAGTGGACACGTATTACTTTACATGTATTCCTCATCCGCTCGCCACGTTTTGGGCTCAGTGGCTCGCTGAGCTTGTCACACTATATAAAATCATGTCCACGCCGACGTGGATAGTGGGGGTATGAAAAGGTCAGAGGACGCGTATCGCCGCCCCTCGTGGGCTCACTGCGCTCACCACGCTTCGGGTTGCCGTTCATAGTGGGGGGGGGGGGCATTTAACATTGTAAGGACCCATCAGGGTGCTTGTACAATAAACAATCGTATACCATCGCGTTGTATAATTTTTTATTGTACAGCATCGCTTCGCATCACATACCATCGTATACCTTATTTAGTCTTATGGTATATGATGCGATGGTCGCCGTGCTATGAAACAAGTACTGTCTCTTATCTTTCTCTATCATATTCTCTTTATCTGTATATATTTCTATCTGATCCACCACAAACAATTATAATGTAGTAATCCATTTGAGAAAATGTAGAGGTAAAGTTTCTATCGCTACTTGTCACAGTGATTGAAACTCATTTACACTCTAATTTACTAAATATTAGCATGACAACTAACCAGTAAAACTGTCCGGCAGTGGTATGAAGTCTTACCACTGAATCTTCATATTTGTGGCCAGCCTCATTTGGCATTTCAGTTCCATGTAAAAAATGTAACATAAAAAGTGTATTTACATTATATTTACATATTTATGTAAATATACAATTTGCATATTTGAGTAGCCGGCACTCTCACTCCATGGATAAATGCCAGGGTGCCCTGTCACAGTTTGGAATATACGGGCACGAATAGAGTTTACGAATAGAACAGTTTACGAATAGACAGGCACTCGACAGACTCCTTTCCCAATATTCAAAAATAAAGGCACATGCTTCGGGCTGTACTTATGCAATGTTTCGGCCCTTAATTGTCCCATCAGGCAGATAAATACATACTGTACAAAAAAGCAAGACTACAACTAAACTTATATCCCTGTGCATCTCTGTTCTTCAGACGCTGGGCCACCCTGGACTACCTGTTTCTGAAGCCAGAAGTGTGGAGTTATGATGTATCATACACTGTGTGTATATATATATATATATATATATATATATATATATATATATATATATATATATATATATATATACTGTATATATATTTAGAAGTAAAGGCAGGCAGGTACTCACTTTTGGTAGTTATGCAGGTGCAGGGTCCATATAGGAATAATAACTGACACACTCACCCAATCTCCGGAGCAGACCAAGCAAGAAAAGACCAGCACTCAAATGAAGGTGAAGAAAGTAGGCCGAAATAATGAGGGAAAATGGGCGTAAACATGGGCGTACACGGGGGTGTGCACAAAAAATGAACGGTGCTACTACCGCACGATCGGCTAAAGCACCGTTCATTTCGGACACAAAACAGGCGGCCGCCAACCGCCACCTCAGACCACCCCTACAGATACCGCATGACAGCGTGCGCCTGGGTTTGCTAATTTACGCTGATTACTACTCAAACACATACACCTGAATGTAATAAGCAATGCTGCAGTCTATTAAGTCCAAACCATTATTTCACTACCTGCAAGCCACACACAGCACTGAAACACCTTGGAAGCTTATCTTTCTATACTTCTCTACATTTAATGGTTTGTTTAATTTAAGGTAAGAATCTTTTTAAGACCTGCTTATATATGCTAAGGTAGGTATTTGTTAAACAGTTATACACATTCACTACGTGCTTTCATAGACTTTACACAGTAGCACACTCAATCTACACAAGTCGACATGTGTCAACGTTTTCACTGTAACATCAACATAAGTTGAACTAAAAGTAACAGCAATGTGGGGACACATAGATAGTGATTAAAATGCAACATTAGAACATAATAAATATACATGTAAGGAGGGTTAAAATGTATTTTTAAGGTAGACAATTGAGGTAATATAAAACAATAATTGAATAACAATTAGAATAATTCATTTAATTGCCTTAATCATAGTTGAAAGGCTAGATTTGCAGATCCATATATGTGAAGGGTATGCCAGCGTGCACGGACGTACGCTCACTCTCATGAGCGGTGACATACGCTGAGTTTTCCATTGAAAACAATAGAGACCCATCCGTGCACGGTGGCGTACGCTCAGATAGCCGCAAGAAGTCGGTAGGAAGACGGACGAGAGACGTCCGTAAACGGGGGCGTACGCTCTGTTGTACGCCAGTTGTCAGAGTCTAAGGGCTGATCCGTCTGTGTACGTTGGCGTACGCTCAATTGTACGCCACTCCCCTTCGACGTTGTTTCTGGCCTTACGTATGCGGCAGATTTGTGGGTGGACTTAACCTCAACGGCCGCGTACGGAGAGCGTACGTTAATATGGAACGTACGCACGTTTGGCCGCACCAACCAGAATAACCCCCTATGTAACCGTGCTCCGACAGAGCCTGATGGTAGCGCTGGATCTCAAAGCGCTGTACGGTGTTTCACTGGTGTTCTGAGCTGACGGAAACAAGCCGCTCACGTTGCTGTGAGGTGTGGGCTGAACTTAGGACTTGGGACTGGTTGTTGAAAATGATGTGTGGACTGTATGCATGTGTTCATTAGACTATGGCGCACCATTTGCATATTTATTGGAGGGGTCATATTATTGACTGTACCACATGGCGACATCATCTATGTCGACAAAAATATCTGGACACAACATGGAAAAATCATGATTATACATACATATGCATGCCCACTGGTGTACTACATAGGCAGGTGCAACATGCATTGCTCCCCATATAGAAGCACACTGAGGCGCTGTTCATGCGCCTTTTGTCTACTGTAGTGATAGCCACATTATGTTTAGAACTGTGCAGGTCAGAGACTACATCATTGGGCTAGTGCATACGGCGATGCTCTCTAATATTAAGCACACTCAGGCACTGTATGTAAGCCTCAATGGTCAGTACTGCTTGACTTGTAGATTGCCAAGTTTGGTAAAGTACTAGATAATGTACTGTAACCTAGGACAAGTACATGCAGCGATGCTCACTTTTTGGAGCACACTCAGGCGCTGTACGTATGTCCTTGGAGCACAGTGTTAAGTCAATGTAGACTTCTTTTTCAATGGCACAGTTCAATGTTGCAAAGGTGATGATGTCCATTGTATAGTTACAAAAAGCAACCCAATTTAAAGTCCTCGTTCAATCCAAGAGGGGATAGGCAATTAAGCCTATGTATCCACTGTAGTTCCCGTTGCAGTAAAGCTCTATCTCGGTCACCACCCCTTCTGGGAGGGGGGATGTGGTTGATGATGAAGCATTTGAGTTGGCTTATTTTGTGCTGTTTTTCTTGAAAGTGTTGTGCTACCGGTAGGTTCTTCAATTCTGATGCCGTTGCTAGACTATCAAGGCTCTTTTTGATTGAGGAGCGGTGTTGTCCTAGATGTTCCTTTAACATTCTGGACGTTTTTCCAATGTAGAGCAAATTACAGGGACATTTTAGAATATAGATAACAAATCTGCTTGTACAGTCCAACCTGTACTTGCATTTGTAGTCTCTTTGGTCAATGGGGTTGGTGAAGTGGTCTCCCACTGTTAGGAAGGCACAGTTAACGCATCCTGTACATTTATATACCCCTGGTTTCTTTGTGAGCCAGTGGTTTGTTTTGTCAATAGTGCTTGTTCAGTCTGTGATTACCAGTCTGTCCTTCAGGTTTGGGCCCCTTCTGTAGGCAAATCTTGGTGGGCTAGGCAGCAGTGTTCCTACTGTGGGATCACTAGATATCAGGTGCCAGTGCTCTAGGATTTTCTTTTTGATATGCTTTGAAGCCAAAGTGTATGTGCTACAGAAATTGAGTCTGGTTTCCTTGGATCTTTCAGTATTGTGTTCTATGGAGAGTAGGTCTTCCCTTTTGAGTAGGTCAATCTTCCTTAGTGCTTCATCTACATCATTTTTCTGGTACCCTCTGTCCAGGAATCTCTTGGCCATCTGTGTTAAGGCCTGTTCCAATTCCGAGGGGTCAGATGTGATCCATAGCTCCCGCAGAAGCTGGGAATATGGAAGGCCCCTTTTCAAGGGGGTGCCGGACGGCTCCCGACAGTCGGGATTCCGACAGTCATTCCTCCGACGTCGGAATCCCGACTGCTCCCTCGTCAGTGATTTATGGACCTTAAGTAGTGTATAGAGAATAGGTATCTTGGGTTTGTCCTGGGTTAGGAATTCAGCCGTTTCTTTGGATATGTAGTTGTTCATCAGTCCGATATTGATGACTGCATCTATTTCTTTTTTGTATATAGCCATATGCACCAGTAAAGTTTGTTTTTTCTTTCAACAAGTTCCGGGTGTGAAGCCTCTCATTCGTGTATATATATATATATATATATATATATATATATATATATATATATATATATATATATATATATATAAGCAGGCAATGATGGGCGGCACTCAGAGGAAACTTCCAAAAACTTTAATGCGGTGAGGCAGAAACCAGCGTTGGTGCAGTAACCACTTTGTCAAGGTGCTCAAACATTAACTTTCATCTTTATCTTTGAGCACCTTGACAAAGGGGTTACCGCACCCCGAAACGTTGGTTTCTGCCTCACCGCATTAAAGTTTTTGGAAGTTTCCTCTGAGTGCCGCCCATCATTGCCTGTCTACCTATTCCCATCCGGGAAGGCACCGGGGCACATTGAACCAGCAGAGTGCCGGGCCGCCAGCAACAAATATATATATATATATATGGGTTGGGATCGTTTGGTCGAATGCATTATGGTCGAATGTCATTACATCGAATCCATTAGGTCGAATTGCTAAAAGGTCGACATGATTCTAGGTCGAAAAACCCCATGTCGACTTTGTGAATGTCGACCTAGACAATGTCGAACTAATGACCTTGTCGACCTAATGACCTGTCGAACTAATGACCTTTCAACCTAGAATCATTTCGACCTTTTCCCATGTCGACCTAGAATCATGTCGACCTTTTAGCAATTCGACCTAATGGATTCGATGTAATGACATTCGACCGTAATGCATTCGACCAAATGACCGCATCCCATATATATATATATATATATATATATATATATATATATATATATATATATATATATATATATATATATATATAGTGGAGGTAGGGTCTGGCACTCCTGTAGAATGAGTTAACTGCAGCCGGTGCCCTCACAGTCTGGTAGAGACGAATATATATGTTTTATGAATATCCCATACTTTTGTCATTCTGAGATTAGGGAATGGAGGAAACCAGTATTTTTCTGTTACAATCTAAAGCATACTTGCCTACTTGCTGGCTGCCTTTTCCGGGAGAAGGCAGCAAGCTCAGTGAGGCAGGGGGCGGGGCCGCTGCTGCGAGTTGGAAAGGGGGCGTGCTGAGGCAGAGTCAGACTGCCTTGTGGGCATGTCCAAAGCGGCAGCGTCATTTAGCCATGCCCCTGCAGTGTAATGCCGGTATTCCAGGCATTACACTGCGGTGGGCGGCGCTAAAATGGCACGATTCGCGTCATCTGACCCACGGACCCCCATTGAGAGGGTAGGTTCCATTGGAGTCGGACAGCTTTCCGGGAGGGTTTCCCCCCTTTCTGGGAGGCCGGGAGGGGGACCCGATTTCCGGGACCATCCCGACCATTCCGGGAGGGTTGGCAACCCTGATCTAAAGCATATGGAAGGTTTTGTAAAATAATTCACATTTTTTTAACTGGCAATAGCACAGTTGGGCCTTTGATATCTAGGGTGGTGTCTGATTTTCTGCAATAATGGATAAAACAAAATTGTCTGCCAATATAAATTACGTCATCATGTTGGAATATAATGACAGTGGAATTCTGACACCTCCCAAATATACCAGTGATGTTACTTCTGGACAATTCCAGCATAACACAGCCTCCAAATGCTTCTGTTATTTTACATACTTGCACAACACATAATATCACATGATAAAAAACAAAGACACTCCTGAACATATCAAATATGTATAACTGTATTTAGAGGAACACAGGTATGCAAACTAAGAAGAAAAAACAAATATGTCCCCAAAAGTACATTAGTAAAATTTTAAAAAATGAACCAGAGTAAATGCAGAAAAAATAACTTCATGTCCCTTATTCTGGTTCACTCGCAAAAGCAAATCTTTTCTCAAATGTACAAAACCATGGGCCTTATTCTAGTTCACTCTTAGAGGCAAATTCCTTCTCAGATGGGCAAAACCATGTGCACTGCAGGGGGGGCAGATGTAACAGGTGCATATATAATAAGATTTGGGTGAGTTATTTTGTTTCTGTGCAGGGAAAATACTGACTGCTTTATTTTTACACGGCAATATAGATCTCACTTTGCAGAAAACCCCAACCCAAATCTAACTCTCTCTGCACATGTTATATCTGCCCCACCTGCAGTGCACATTGTTTTGACCATTTGAGAAGGAATTTGCCTCTAAGAGTGAACTAGAATAAGGCCCAATGTGCACTGCGGAGGGGAAGATGTCACATGGGCAGAGATAATTAGATTTGTGTGGGGGTTTTACTTAAAAGTGATATCTATATTGCAGTGGAAAAATAAAGCAGCCAAAATTTTCCCAGCACAGAAACAAAATAAGTCACCCAAATCTAAATCTCTCTGCACATGTTACATTTTCCCCCCTGCAGTGCACATGGTTTTGTCCATTTGAGAAGGAATTTGCCTTTGCGATTGAACCAGAATAAGTGCTTGCCTACCTCAGAGCCTCATTTTAAGAAAACATTTATACTTCTCAGCACCAAACAGTCTAGCACTATTCCCCTCCTTAAAAAAATACCAAAAAGTTTAGTAGCCCTCCATAGGTTTTAAAAACAATACAGGCACATGTGTGCGCATTGGGTCTAATGGAGTACAGAATGGTGTAGAAACACCCTTATTTATAGGAAATGAATTGTGGTACAGTGTGTCAATTGTATTGTGGGAATCCCAAATTTGGCAATCTTGGATGTAACTGTGACTCAACTCTAAAGGTGCCCATACACTAGTAAAATTTATGTTACTGGTTTGGAATAAAAAAACATGGTTATGGATGAGTGACAGTTTGTCATTTTTCCAGCATTTCCAAGCAAATGCTCAACTGTCATTTGCTCTCATCCATAACCATGTATTTGTTCCAGCCAACCAGATCTGAAGATAAATCTGCATGTGTATGGCCACCTTAACTGTCTGTCAGACAGTTAATTTGCCCTTCCCACTTCATGGTCAGGTAATCTCCCTAACCTATTTTCTAGGTGCTCTGTGAACTGTGCTGTTGATTTTGGTGATGCTTTGCGTTATTTAAATGAATCTTACAATGTTAAATCTCTCCAACTGTGAAGAGAAGAGTATTATTTGATTCCTGCAGGGGTAGACAATTAGAGGGTATTCAAATGTTTACTTTTAGGCTTTGTCCCCCCCCCCCCCCCCCCCACCTTTCAAATTCACGCATCTGATGTCTTTTGAAGTGATGGATGGGTGTGCTATTCAAATGTTTTTTTCTTTAGACGTCTAATCGGTTGTAGTTGGTTTTAATTATTACGTCCATTTATTCCCGTTTTTTAATCTCACGCCCATTTTATCCCTTTTTTAGTATCACAGATTGCATATATTGGGGGTATTCAAATGCTCATTTTTGGGTGTCAGTTTTTTCACACCTTACAGATATGCGCACCTGACATCTTTTGAAGTGATATTTGAAGTGTTTTAAGTGTTTTTTTTCCTTTGGTTGTCTAATATGGTGTTGGTGGGCTGAAATATAACACCTATAATATCCCTGCTATTCATATCATGTAGAGCATTTTCACACCATTTTTATCTCTCCCCCCCCCCCCTATTTTGAGCCTCTGTTTTATTCGGCAAAGCTGGATGCTGACTCGCATGGGTGCCAGGTTAGGAAAGTTTTGTTGAGCATTTTTTATGGTTTTAAGTGCAAGGATTATGGGGACTGAGATGTACAGGGGGAAAGGGAGAAGTGCGGATGGGGGATGGAGAGGTGCAGAGATAACGGAGAGTTACCATGGGGGACAGAGGTGCAAGGGGGATAAAGAGATGTGCTAAGGTGTGAGGGGAAGTTGGTGGAGTGCAGCAACAGCCTGGTGGAACACACAACACTGGTTTTGCTGGGCATTTCCGCTATGAACGTCACAACGTGCATGCTCCAGGCGGGTTCGATGAAGGAGGAAGTCAGCTTCAACACACACCGAGCGTCAGTTGCTTCTGTATGGTTTGTATCATGGTTTTAGTGGACCCCTGTCCCCTAAGCTCTGTTGAAGCTTAAAGATGCAACGTTCTATCGAACAGCGCTACGCCATTAAATTCTGTATGGGATTTGGAAAATTGGCTATTGAGACATTGGCCATGATCCAGAAAGTGCTTTGCCGCCAATTGGAAGCTGCATCATGACAATGCACCAAGCCACATCTTTGTAGTCAATAATGATCTGACCCGGAACGGCATCACAATGCTTCTCCAGCCCTCCTACAATCCCGATCTGGCCCCAGCTGACTTTTTCCTGTTCCCTCGAGTGAAGACAGCCCTCAAAGAACAACACCATGGGACCTTAGCAGAGCTCAAATTGGCTTTGACGCGCTGCTTGAAGGATGTTCAGGAAAAGGACTTTCAGGATGCCTTCCAAGCATGGACAACTCATTGGCAAAAGTGTGTCGATGCACAAGGGTCTTATTTTGAAGAATTTTAATTGTTTGTATCGATATCTTCAATAAATATTTTTATTCCGAATGTGGTCTCATTACTTTTAATACAAACCCTGTATTTTGTCATGGCCTGTTACCCTCTGTATAATACTCTCTGAAGTAAATGCTTTCACTCTTCTTATGAATAACAAGCCTTTTTTGCTTATGGTGATGCTTGACCTATTGACATGCTTATATACTTATCATATCTACTCTATAACTGTTACCTGGGGCACAATGATCATCTTGGTGAAAGTAATGTTTTTTTTTTAATCCATCATATATTTAATGAAGTATATAGGAGGGGGGGGGGGGCTAGACTGCACATCTTGTAATGAGATGTACTACTGTACCTTGCTGAGGTTTTTAGCTACAGTACATGCAACACAGAGGGTGTTTGCAGGTGCACTATACATTCCTTACTGCTAACATATATTCCTTTTGATATTCCATTCATGTTTGCTACTGAAGCATAAATTTTGCCAAAGATAAGAAGGTCACCTTTTTTGAGCACTATAGGGTTCACGCACCCAAACCAGTAACTGCCAAATGTACAGTATGCTAACAACATCATAAATTAAATATAAAAAGGAATATATGCCAGCAGTAATGATTGCTTAGTGCACCGGCAAACCCCCACTCTTTTGCATATATTTAAAGAAGGCCTTGTTTTTTTTCCTGGATTGTCCTTGTATCTCCAGCTGGTCTGCAAACTCCAAATAAGTGTGTAATTACTTTCATTTTCTCAGCACGGGAAAGCCAATACCAATTAGTGTGCACAAAGTTTTATGAACACATTAACATCCCCAGAAATGATACACAAATTAAAATGATCATAATCTCATATTATTATAACAGTGCACCAAGGGAGACTTACTCAAATTACACATACATATGTTTACCAATATCTACTGAAAGTCTCTCTCTCACTCTCTCTCTCTTTTCTATTGTAGGTGACTGCATTGCTTAGAACTCTGGCATATGCTCACATACCCTCCAACATGACCCATTCCATTAGGTAAAAAATGCTCTGGATTTCCCTGCCAGTGGAAGCTACAGAGGTGAGCCTGCAGCATGGTCCAATATTCAAAAAGGGGAGCCACACCTAATGCTACCCCAAACATCACTGTCTTGGAATCACTGGCAGTTGATGTGACCCCCATCTTTGAATATTGGACTGTGCTGGAGCCCCACCTCTGTAACTACCACTAGCAGGGAAGTCCAGGAACAAAGCATTTAGTACCAAATGGAATGGGTCATGTTGGAGGGTATGTGCTCCTGACCCAAGTCCAGATAGAGCACCATAGGGGTGAATGTTAGAGCCTGCTAATTGTAGACATCGGCCAAATCAAGGTTGTCCGGTTTTAAAAGGGCAATCATTTAATAGACAAAACCAACATCATTTTGGCTTCTAAATGATGTTTCTTTTAAACAGCAACTATATTTAATGGGCTCTATGGGTTGTTGTTCCCTGTACCTGAACAGCTAAAATCAGTGTGTAGCTGAGAAATGCTTATTCTACCACCAATGGTTCAGTAACCAGTTTAACATTATCTTTATTTCCCAGTAGAGAAGTAAAATCGAAATAACGCACACAAATATAACTCTCTCTATACATGTTACTTCTGCCCCACCTGCAGTGCACATGGTTTTGCCCATTTTGAGAACAAATTTGCACTGCGATCAGACCTGAATAAGGGCCAATGTGTGAAGGCTTACTATATTGCTGTAAGGAAGAAAGGGGGAAGGAGGGAACCAGTGCACAGGTTAGTATCAAAAATATATGTCGATCGATGTATGTAATCCACAATTCTTAATGGTTATAATGAGATATTTCTCATGCTCGGGAGCTCTCATGGAGTTGCACCCATTACAGACAAAATCGGTTTACAGCAAAAAAAAGAGGAATGCACTATCTCTTTACTACACATTTGTGTCCAAAGTATGACTGATCTAACACTTACTTACATCAGGGCCGGATTAACAATGGGCCTGATGGAGCTACAGCTCCAGGCCCACTCTCTAAATAGGCCCATTTTGTAGCTGAGGGTCAGGGCTTTCCAACGAGCCCAGCCCCGTGTCGCTAGCCCCCCGGGAACCAGAGATACCACCAGGCAAACCTGGAACGTTGTCCCCATAGGATAACATGGGACCCGCTAATTCCGACCTTCACCCGGTTCCAACGGCTATCAGTTCCCACTCTGGCATTACAGAAGCTCGAGGTTGATCTCAGTCTAACCCAAATCGCTGGGCCTTCAATCTGATACCTGGTCCATATGGGTTCATTGGTTCTAGAGATATTGTGGGTAAACCAAATTTTTTTTTTCATTTCTAAAATGTAATTTCATGGCTGTTCATGTTGTTTGAGGTCAGAATTCTCTGGAACCAAACGGCCCAGTTTCACGGGACCAAAATCGTTAGAAGCCTACATTTAAATGGGTTAGTTGGTTCCGAAGATATAGCTGTTTGTTTAAAGGGGGCGGCGGTGGTTTTCTCTCCCCCTCACACCAGAAAATGCAGGCTGGTGTAAAAGGGGCCAGTCCAAGAATGTCCTTGCATGATCCTGGGATCATATTCCCGGGTAAGTCCCTGCATTTTCTGGTGTGAAAAGGTATTATTTCAAATAGCCGGGACATGCAGTGCTCTGAATACAGCCAGGCAGCCCCCTGCTCTCTGCCCGGCTGTCAATCAGTGCCAGATCAAGCCTTCAGGGGGCCCGGGGCACTTTATACAGGGGGACCCCCTTGCACTTGTCATTACTGGCCACAAATTGCATGAGAGAATATTATACTGTCAAAACACAGAGTAAAGACAGTATAAACTTGGTCAATGGGTAACTGCTTACTCTGTAGGACTGTAGGAGACCTCACAGTGTCAGTGCCTCTGATTAAAAACCCTCCCATGACTAGGCTGCTGCTGCTGTCCTCCATAGGCCTGAGAAGCATGTAATGAGCTCCACCAATCAGAGCTCAGCATAAACCTCTCAGCCTCTGCCTTCTTGTGCAAAGTGTCATGGGACTTAGTCAACTCCCAGTAATGCACTGCACACTTGTGCAGTCAGTGTGCATTGGCTCCCGATGCTCAGCACCATTAATCAATGTCACATTGGCAGATAGGTGAAGCTGCAGCACTACCCCACTCCCATGCACCAAACCTTTAGCTAAAAAAAACAATAATAATGTTTTTGTTAAAAATACATGCCAACCACAGGGGGGCCCTAGCTAGAGGGGGCCCATGGGTACTGACCCCTTTTGCCCCTGCTTTAATCTGGCCCTGCTGTCAATGGCTGTCATTTCTGCCCCGCGGTGGCTGTCCCCCAGTTACCGCGAGCATGTTTTCCCCCTTGGCAATGAGCATGTAATCCCACATGGCAACGAGCATGGAACCCCTGGCAATGAACATGTAGGTAAGCAACACTTATGTAGCATCATTTTTAATAGGCATTATGGTGTCAATTTTTAATGCGCGCCAAATGCCCCTGTTTATGGAGCATATTGTGCATTTTTGCTCAATCTGTTTGGTATAGTGCAGGTATTTCCAAACTATGGCCCTCCAGCTGTTGTGAAACTACAAGTCCCACCATGCATTTCCACAGTTTTGCTATTAGGGAATGCTAAAACTATGTCAAGGCATGCTGGGACGTGTAGTTTCACAACAGCAGGAGGGCCACTGTTTGGACATGCCTGGTATAGTGTGCATTTTGGCTCAATCCATGTGGCAAAATGTGAATTTTGACTCAATCTGTTTGCCATAGTGTGAATTTTGGCTCAATCGGTGTGAATTTTGGCTCATTCCATATGTCATAATATGTAAGAGGCAAGTACAGTATAAGGGGGTTACTATTGTGTTACATGATTTGTATAAGGGGTATACGGTGTGGTAACTTTAGGTGACCACATAAAAGGTGCTGAAATGTTGTCTACCAAGTCTCGGCTTTCAGTATTTTTTTTATGACTGGAGTGCCGCCTCACCCCGCAAGTATCTGAGGACATCGGCATCCTGCGGGTGTACCTTTGGAGGGCACCTGCCAATATATCTCCATGCATTTTTCTTATGCCAGCCCCCTGCCTTTTCCAATCATATATAATTAGTTGAAAGCATTTACACAAATAAAGACACACCCATGAGCAGACCACCCAACCAGAACACTGGTCACGCCCCCCACATTATTGCGCATAATAGGCCCTTGATCATTTTCAGCTCCAGGCCCATTTAGACCTTAATCTGGCTCTGACTTACATACTTACTATATCACATAAGATCATTAAAAAAAATGCTATTTATGACAATATTGTTTGTTTTGTTTATTATATCCTGGATTATTATTAATAAGTAATCTATTATACCCTGGATTATTATTAATAAGTAATCTATTTTACATTATGACAGCTCCTATTAATTTGCTGTTTAGTATCCCACTATGGTGAAAGATGAGTACCAACATGTTGTTTTGTTTCCAGAAATGATTATAAATCCAATTTAGTCAGCATGAGTTGCCTAGTGATATCAAAGTAAATATTTTAATTTTAAATTGAGAACTTGAACATTTACTTGTGTTTGTCAAATGAATATGGTGCACTCTCCACACTGTCACTTGCTCATGGTTATCTTACATTTCTGCTACCAGTTGTAGCCAGGCCGGAGTACACAGGTGACTGCAGTGGGTAGCACCCAGGCAGGGGGTGCACAGGAGACTGTGACAAACTGCAGCCAAAAAGAAGGCACACTGGAGACTGGTGTAGGTTGTACCCAAACGGAAGGTGCACAGGAGGTTGCTTGCAGATTGCACCCAGGCTAGAGGTACACAGGTGATAGCAGGGGTTGTACCCAAACGGAAGGTGCACAGGAGGTTGCTTGCAGATTTCACCCAGGCTAGAGGTACACAGGTGATAGCAGGGGTTGTACCCAAACGGAAGGTGCACAGGAGGTTTCTTGCAGATTGCACCCAGACTAGAGGTACACAGGTGATAGCAGGGGTTGTACCATGGGGGGTAATGGGCACTCTGAAAGTGTAAATACGAATTGGTATTTACCTCCTTATTATAATTAGAAGTATGTATCCGGTTGTTCTTAATAGTGAAATAAATGTCTAAATAATTGATTTGTGAAGGGTGGTATGTGTGGGTGAACTGTAAATTAAAAGGGTTATTGTTCAAAAAGGTGACAAAGGAAAGTGCAGACTGTGCATCACCATGTCAAATAAGAAATAAATCATCTATATAACGGCCATAGAGTACCAGGGATGCCCCGTGTCCGCCTCCCCACACAAGCTGGTCTTCGACCATGCCCATGTAGAGATTGGCATAACTCGGGGCGAACCTGGACCCCATGACCTGTAGATAGTATGTCTTGTTAAAAAGAAAATAATTGTGATATAAAATAAAATGAATAGCATCCAACAAAAATGTGATGTGAGAGTCACTGAGGTCACCAACCATTTTTATTTTGTCGGAAATGGCCTTTATACCTAAAGAATGTGGAATATTGGTATATAAACTTGAGATGTCGAGTGTCAGGAAGGCATAATCCTTCTTTCACTCTACGTCTTTTATCAAGTTAAGAAAGTGTTGGGTATCTTTGATGTGTGACCTCAGTGATTGCACCCGTGACTGTAAGAAATGCTTGCAGATTGCACCCAGGCTAGTACACAGATGAGCAGGGCTGATTGCACTTGGAGCCAGACGCTGGAGGTGCACAGATGATCAGGACTGATTGCACTTGGAGCCAGACGCTGGAAGTGCACAGGTAGTCAGGAGAGCTCAGGACGCTAGTGTTCCCTAAGGATTGACAAGCGAAGCACTGGTGCCAGCTTGTTTCAAACATGAGTCCTTTATCCCCCTTGAGAGTCTCTGATAGGTTGCTGACTTCAGCCAATATTGTCATTGGATGGCTCCAACAAGATGGCGCCTGTTGCGCAGATGCTGCGGCAAAGGTAGTATGCCTTGTGTCAGTAAAGTCCCCACTGCCGCTCCGCTGGTGCCCGCTTCCAGAGTGAGAGGATAGAGCCGGGAACCAGGGGCCAGGACACTCCGCGACAGCACAAGACAACCAGTCAGAGCGGGCAGCTTCACCCACACATAATGGTGACTGCCCACGTCCTCCTGGCGCTCTGCTCAGATGCCCAAGACCACGCACCTGGACCAGATCCCGCCGCACTACCCGGACTGGTAAGCGGCACACGCGGACCGTGACAACTATATATTGATTCATATTTGCTTTCAAGTGTTGTAGAGGTTTGCTTTCATGTGTTATAGAGGTACTGTTTAAAATTAATTTATACAATTGCTGTAGGTTTGGATACCATATTATTTAAGTAAGCCATTTTTTTTAATGCATTGATAACTTGAATATAAGTTAAAGTTTAGCAACAAAAGAAGAGCAAATTTCAAAGAAATACTTGAAATGCAAAACAAACCCCAAGTTACCAATCATATTATAGGATTAAGGTAGACGGAGACAGATGGATCGGGAGTTTGTTTGATAAATAAAGTTAAGCAACCACTTCCTACAGAAAATTATTTTTTAACCTATACATCAACACATGGATTTTTGGATTTCCACTTTTCTTCACATAAAAATAATATTTTATTTACTAGAGACATGGTGCACTTACACACATTTTTTAATTATAGTTGCCCTATTAGAAAAATAGTAGTTTAATACAAAGAAAAAAATATTTCACATGAATTGATTTTAATTCCTCTTGGATGGGCATTTATTGTGCACTTCGCTTTGTGTGGCATCTGTTTATTAATGTTTCATTTCATTTCATTATTTTTTTTTTATTAATTGAATGCTATTGATATATTTCCATTAGCACACTAGCAGAGCAACTGTATGTGTATATATATATATATATATATATATATATATATATATATATATATATATATATACACACACACATTTATAATGTGTGTGAAAGATATATATTCTGCCATTCAGATATACAGTATGACATTGTATCCCAAATGCCTAGGACATATCATTTACTAAATCACGGTTTTATTTTGAATGTTTTTGAATTCATATGTAAGCACCATACTGCTACCTTGATATTCTTCCTCATTACATTTAATAGCAGCCCTCCTCACAGTGACTGCAACAGAATATAATTATGTCTATGTGTAGGATGTACAGTATCAATGAATCGCACCAATTACTGTATTTGCTTTGTTTTCCTTTCTAAGTTTTCCTATCTGCACACTGACATAATGGCAAGAAAAAGTACATTTTATATTTTTAGACTTTTTTAAAAATCACTCCAGTGTAGTGTCCAGAGAACTGGGGCTCAAACTACAATGTACAATTCTATCTTAATTACTTGTAGAAGATCATTAATGAGGTAGATGGAGCAATTACCTGAGATGATGGATAAAAGGGTAGCCTTAAGATAAGGCTGCATCTACCAAGAGTGGCCACGGTATACTATCTATCTATCTATCTATCTATCTATCTATCAACCTATTTGTTGCTGGCTTGCATGAATAGAGTCCTAATATGGTTGTCAAAGTCCTAATATGTTTGGCTTTGGTTTAAATTGCCCATATTGTCATTGGAATGTATCTTGCCTTTCTTTAGGGAACATTACTATTACTATTCCTGATATTGACAACAAAAATAATCCACATGACTCCATCGCCTCCTTTTCTGTGAGTCTAGAGTAGGATGTCTTAATCGACAGACAGGATTCTGCTCTAGCCCCACCTCTGCCCTAAGCCCTTCAGTACACAAGGGATGGGATGTACCAAGCACTTGCAGTACAGCCCACCATCGATCACACCGATGTTAATCGCATATGTAATAATATATGTGATTTGCAATGCAAAGAGCAGCTCTTCTGAAAATAGCTGCCCTTTGCGATCAGTGCTGTTTCCTAAACTTCCAGGTCTGTGACCCGGGAGTTCTTCTGAGCAGAGTGATGCCGATGGGCATTCTGGGAGGAATTCATATCGGATCCCTCAAACAGCTGGCTTTACTCTCCACAGTGGAGCCTCACCAGATGGGCTTTAGTGCGTCTGGAAATGCAGTAAAAACCCTGAAAAACAGGGTTTTTTGCCACATTTTTTCCTTTAGTACATCCTGGCCAATTAATTAGTTTTGACATCTCAGACAGCACTCCTCTGTTTAATTTCTGGGTATTATGGAGAATCAATGTAATGCTGGAGCTGGTGGTGGATATTTATATAAATCACAGGCTGGTTAAGATGTAGGAAGGTAGAAGAACTGGGAATGTTGAGCCTAGTTTGCCCTTTTTAATGTTATGGACAATAATTTAATGATGTATTTAATGGGTTTATTTAAGAAGAGTTGGATTGTAAAACGTAATACTTCTGAGAGTGTTTATATCCAATTTTTTAAGGAAAATGCTTTTATTAGCAGGGCACAGCTAGTTAAAGTATCAGGCATGAACACACTCAGAAGTGTCAGGTTTTACAACCCTCTTTGCAAATAGTACATTTATTTATTTACAGTTTCTTATATAGCGCAGCATATTCCATAGCACTTTGCTACTGGAAACAGTGATAAAACAAACTGGGTATTAACAAACCAACATAGGAGGTAGGAGAGCCCTTCTCACAAGTTGACAATATGTACACAACTTTACATCTATACAGGGTCCAATAGGAAATGCCCAGCAACAACAGTACAATACAATAACTAAAGTAAGTACTTTATAAATGTCTTAATACTATCAGATATGCACTCCCTACTCATATTTTTTTTTTTACTCAACCAAGGTTTTGGTTCTACTTGTGTGCAGGACTTGTTCAGCGTATACCCATGATGGGTCCTGCAATCAAACCACAGAACAGCAAACACCTCTGCCTCAGTGGCGTGTCATCCCCAGGTGACAAAATGTGCTGCAAAGCCTAACAAGCTGGTCTGTGACAGGCAGCCTAAGTAAGGTTTGGCTTACTCAGGCTGCAGTCGCAAAAGGACACAGCAAATGATGTTCCTCTAAACTGTGATTGCACCGCACTTCAATGAGCTTGCAAATGTAGACAGGGGGTAGTAGGCACCTACTCCTGCATTTGCATTGCTTAATCCTTTGAGAGTGCAAAGCAAACTTGTCAAAATAGGTGTGAGAATTGACAAGCAATCATTTTTATTCATCATAATATTCTGTATTGTGTGCCTTATATAGGAAATAATAGTTTTTGTACACAAAATAATGTATTTGAATTTATATAACAAATGTGAGTGACATTGGCAGTTTTGGTGGATATTTTGCACATCTCTCAAAGAAATGTTGGCACTCAAAAGGTTAAGGATTGCATATAATTAGCTGCTGTGAGCAGCTTATCATATGCGATACAAGCTGAATCAGGCCCTAAGTCCATGAGCAGAGCCGGTCCTAGGCATAGGCAAACTAGGCAAATGCCTAGGCCGATTGGAATGCCTAGGGACACCAGCAGCTTCTGCTGAGTAAAATGATATGCAGCATGCCTATATTCGGTGTGCGAGTGAGGCTGTATCTGCATATGAAATAGCGTATTCATGGAAATCATTGTAACATAGCATTCCGTATGCAGGTACAGCCACAGTCTCACATAGAATATAGGCATGCCGCATATCATTTTAATCATCGGAAGCTCCTTGTGTGTTCTGGTTACATAACAATGCAAACAAGATGAGTTTTCAGCAAAAAAAGGCACCCAACGTTAGCAGAACTGACCAGGAGTTGCATGGCCTATTGAGGCAAGATGTATGCTGTATCCAAGCAGAGGCAGAGGTCACAATGTTAGCGAATGTGCAAGTGCTGTCTGCAGGTGGGTTGGTTGTGCAGTAGTGTTCTGCATATGTGTAAGGGGCATTATGTGTGTCATGTATAAATGCATTAATAATGTGCAACATATGTGTAATGGGCATTATGTGTGTCATGTGTATAAGGGGATTAATAATGTGCAACATATGTTTAAGGGGCATTATGTGTGTCATGTGTATGAAGGGCATTAATAAAGGCTGACATAATGTGTAAGGGGCATTATGTTTATAAGGATATTAATAATGTGTGTCATGTGTAAGGGGCATTACTGTGTGGTATTATCAGGGGTGCAGAGAGAAAGGGGTAGGGGGTACAAATTACCCAGGCCAAAGTCTGATTGAAGGGCCCAGTGGGGGTCCCGGGCCCCCTCCCCTTAAGTGACAGCAGCAGCTGCAGCTCTTCTCCTCTGCTTTGTGCTGGGTTGCACTGTGGCCATGGAGGTGCTTAAAATACAATATTTTCTCAGGATTTTTTTCTAAGGGTATAATGTGAATAATGTGAGGAGTAATGTACATAACATAAGGTAAAGTGGTACTACTGTGTGATGTAATGTGCATAAGAGACACCATCACTTGATATAATGTGAATAAAGTTGCACTACTGTGTGGCATAATTTGAAATGGGGGTACTATTGTGTGGCCATGCCCCTTCCCAGCAAGAACACACCCCTGTTTGGGCTGCGCACCGAATGTGTGCACAGTTTCTATTTAAAATAATGTGGGTAGGAGCACCAAACTGATGACTGCTATGATGAGGGTTGATGGTGCTGGAAAAAGGGAGCAGGGTCAGAGGTGGAACTAGTGGCGTTGTTAGGGGGCACCAGCCAAAATCTTGGCTAGGGCGCCATTTAGGCTAGGGCCGGCTCTGTCCATGAGAGTGCATTTTGAGAAAATAAAATTCAAAGTTGAAGAAAATTAGCATTAACGCATTTTGGGGTAGATTTATTAAACTCGGTGAAGTGATAAAGTGTCTGGTCTTTATCACCGGCCAATCAGCTCCTACCTGTCAATTTTTAACCAAGCCTGTAACTTCACAGTTAGGAGCTGATTGGCTGGTAATAAAGTACCAGCCACATTATCACTTCACCAAGCTTAATAAATCTGCCTGTTTGTCCTCTATCTGAGGACTTTTTAAAGACAGTTTTGAGAAAGTCCTCTGATAGAGGATGAAACGCATTGACGCTAATGCTCCTTCCTCCATCTACTATGCTCACAGACAACTGATGAATCCAGCGGCAGAATGACTTTCCAGCTGTAGAGACATCTGCCCCACAGAGACACCTACAAGCTGTATCTTGCCGCAGGTGAGGACCAAGGCACCTCTGAGACCATGGGACGCAGGCACCACAGGTTGCTAACAAGCGCTGTGCCGCAGCTGCCGATCACATGGAGCATCACTGCTACAAGCCGCCACTAAACCTGATATAGTGACAGCCAAATGCATCAAACTGTAAAGGCATTCCACCATGCTCCATTGCCAAGCAAACTGAATCAAGGTGCTGTGAGTATACCAACTGGGTGATATCAAACTACCCATAAAATCAGATAAATTCTCTATGCATTAGGATTATATTACCAACTGATTTGTATATCCAGGGCATATATCCCCATTAAACTGGGACACTATAGACTGGTTCAATGGACATCACATTTTTTTTTAAAGAAAACTAAACTAAGTAAACATCAAATCCACTGTAATTGTTGTATGAATACATCAAATGTACCCCTATATAAGCCGATAAAATAGGGCAAAAATATTGTGGGGCTTTTATACACATAAAAACATCAAGGGCAGTATTCAATGCTCCCGATTCACCATTTTTTTCGGTGAATCAGGCTGTTTTTTACACCTTGATCTTTTTCTCTGAAAATCTGATTCACCCTATTCAATGGTCACTGTTTGCTGAAATCGAACAGTGAATGCCGGCCAGTTCTCCATTTCATGCTCACTGCAATTCGCTGGTGTATTTCAATGGGGTTTTCACTGGGATTCGCCGAGAGTGTATTCAATGCTAGGATGGAGTACTGCTTTCAGCATGATTTTCGCCATGATTCACCATTTTGCACACATCTTTTTAAGGTGAACTGGAATGTGTTCTTTTAAAATAAAGGGCGGGTTTTTTGTTGTAAAAATAAGCAATTTTATTTTGTGAAGGGGTACATTGCAACACATGAATATATATATACATATATTTTACACATTCACCAGCAGGGGACGGGGAGCCGCTCATTAAATATTCACTGCACATAGCTCCTGTTCATTGCATATGCACAAGCGGGACCAGTGTTCCCAGGAGCCCTCCTTCACCCCCACACATTCCGGCACAGGAAGGGAGGCTTCCATCTCCCTGCCTGCCACCATCACTCAGCTCCCTCACTGCCGTAAGGGGCAGCAAGCCCCTGCGGCATTTAATAGGGTGACAGGGAGGGCTGGCGAATGTGTGGCGGATCCGAAACAGGATCCGCTGCACATGCCGTAAAAATACATTGAATACTGCCCAAAAGAGCCACCATTATTGTTATATATATATATATATATATATATATATATATATATATATATATATATATATATATATATATATTATTTTCATTCAATATATATATTTACATTTACATGTACCCATTTGCTATCTTTTAATTGACCTTACCTGCATTAAAGATAAATAAACTATGTTATAAATGATCACGTATTAATTCACAGTGCGAGAGCAAGCAAAGGGTCTAATTACTAAAAGCCAGTCACAGTGATCATACATTTTATGTTCCTTATAAGTACATGGCCATTTTTATATTTAGGTAGTTTTTGTGTAACCCTTTTTTAAATTACTTTTAATACCTAATTGGCCTGATTCGGTTTGATCGGTCTGGGACAAATTCGGCCCGGTTTCCAATTGTGTGGGTCTGCACATGTGAGCACCCCTGTGCGAATGCCTGGGGACGCAGGCATGTCTTGGTCAATTCATTTTGTTTCATTTACATCTTTCTTGGCGCTACACGTTTTTGCAGTTTTATAGTAATTAACAAACAGTTCAAATGTTTTTTTTTCTAAAGCAGAAAAATGTATTAATGGTATAAAATATACATTTTTGCATGAACAAGATATTATATTTCATACATACAGCTGTATCACAAGTGGCAAAATACATTTTTTTAATGCAGGATGCAACAAAAAATGTGAAACATTGAGATTCTTAGGAAATCCTAATATTAAATTGTTTCATTGACATCATTGCAGTATACATTTCAAAAGGCTACAGTTAACCTTCAGATTATTGCAGGGCACGGAGCTCTCTTATATTTTTGGTTTGTTAATGCCCTACAAATCATACGAGTATAAATCCTGTAAGCAGGATTACTTGCTTCTATTCAGTTTAATCTTGAAATCTCTGAAGCATGTTTCTTTAGTGTCTACGGTGTGTGCTTTCAAACAGTGGAGCCTGACTCGTCACTTCATCAATACTTGTAATATTATCAGATGGGAAGATAATCCCTGTTTCCTTCACAGGCCACCATTTAGGTCATTTTATAATTTGCATTGCTAAATATTCCGTATTTACATTGCATTGCAGGTTAAAGTTTTGCAGAAATAAATGTAAAATCAAAATGTTCAACTGCCAAAGTTTGTTTCTCAGAAATATCTAGTTTCTTTTTAGCATCCATTAGGTTTCATTACACTTCTTGTAGACATTGCATCAAATGTGATTTTTAAGGATTATAGCCCCCCCTATAAGGATTATAGCCCCCCCCCCTTTTATTTTTAGAAATGTTTATCCTTAAAGTTGAATTAGATTTAAAGGTTAGTGTGCTTTCAGATGATTTTATTATGTCTGCTAATTAATCAGTGTGAAATGACTAGCGTATATCAGAAGACTGAGCTTTATATTGTACCTCTGACGAAGTGATGAAATGCATTTGGGGAAGAGAAAAGATAACTCTTTTTTGGGGGCACTAACTTAAATTATTATACTTTTACTTTCGTAACATATGAGGGATAATCCAAAACCTCATACAGTGAGAATTATGGGAGAAAGATGGGCTATTTAAAGGAAATTTGAGCAGTTGGGGAGAGAAAGAGAAAAGGGAAAATAGTATAATATAATTTTTTGTGTAGGTTTATAATATAAGTGGGATGGATTGGGTATGTAATGTCCACAAGACTATGATGTTAAAGGTCTGCACACATTTTTAAAATTGGTGAATGTTTCAGCTTATTTTAGTCAGATTGTCCATTCATGGTGTTCCTTGGAATTCCCTGGACAGTTGATCTAATAGGCTGATTTTTTTGGTTTTTTAATGCTCTGTGACTGTGCAATACTCTTATTGCTTACTGGGATATTATCCCATTTAGCAAAAAACTTGTGAGAGTGAAAATATATAACATACTATGTGATATTAAAATGGCGATGATGTTCTTGTTCGGTGGTGACGGCCACTATGACAGGAAGCCCATGCGCTTAGTTGTGCAGAGTGCAAGTTAGTCTAAGATGTCAATAATAGTCTGAGATGTCAGTCTGAGATATCAATAATAAGAAAATTAGGAGTGCACCCCTAGGGTCCCAACTGTCCCGTGTTTGCCCGTGTGCCCATCAGGCAGTGAACGGGTTAACAGTGCACAGGTTAAGGGGCCACTAATTGGGGGCAGCAGAAGAAAGAAAACTGGGATCTGCTTTTGGGGCTCAGCTCTTGGATCACCCCTGATGGAATACCAGCGCAGGGGGTCACTCTCTGGCTGGCCGCAATGAGAGTCCCTTAGCGAGAGTAGTGAAATACTGATAACAGCACTAATAGATATAGCAGGTTCAGTCAGCTCTGTAGGTATTGTAACCAAATTGTAAATAGTTATAATCTGTCTTATACGTCCCACATGGTACCTATACTCATTGCACAATTGCAATGGTTTTCTGGGCCTATGAAAGCACAGATGCCTAGGAATGATAATTATAATAATGGCTGCAAGAAAAGAACCTGCTAATAATGCTCTCTCACAAAAAGAAATACCTTCAAAGATTTTTTTTTAAACTTTAATGATCACAGTAGTATGGATTTTGTGATCATTATATCCCTTAATGGTTACTCAGACACTAATATTCAATTACTCATACATCGGAATACAGGTGCTCGATATACACTATCCAATTTGAACTCATTCAATCTATAGTTTTATAGATGGTCTATATAGCTTTAGGTGCCTCTCACTATATTCCTTAATAGTCCCTTAGACAATTCAGTCAATCATATATGGCGCTTCAGACACTTAGTATACACCATCCAATTTAAACTTATGCAATCTGTGAATTTTTTAGGCAGTCTGTATCACTTTAAGAGTCCTGTATTAATTTTTCATTGAATATGCACGCTACAAACACCAATACTCACACTCCTATAGTGTATGAGGGATATGCACAGGTTTAAGTTTGATCAAGGTTCTTATACCCGGTCAGACAACAACATTTGTATATGCAAGTATTTGGACATCACGTCCCAAACCACGGCATTTACTTATCCTTCTGATGTGAGTACAGTCAGTGCTTAGATAGCACCTGGGTCCTCTCTGTGGCCGTCCTTCCACCCTGCTGTACGCGCGTTTCGACGAGTAGGCTTGTTCACCAGTGTATTGCTGTGTCTAAAATGTGTGCTTTATATACCTAATATATTAAGCGGTAATTGCCGTCAGCTGTTCTAGTTCCAAATAGTAAGCCCGTCGGTGCGGGTGTTTCATTGGTGGTTGCTAGTGGGTAATCACTCCCCCGTCCATCCCTGTCCCCTCATTGGTTACTAGGGGTCAAGCCCCTCCGCGTTTGCGTCGAGGTGACGCGCGGCTCTCCCACACTGATGTGGGGAGTGATACTAATACCGCGATCGTCCTCCTGTGAGACTACATGTCCCACAGTGCTTTGCTCCTGCGCCTCCCGTGTCTCAGCAGGGCAAGTAGTACTAATTTCTCTGATACTCTCTATTCTAATTTATACGCTCCATATGATGGCCAGACTTTACACCTATTTTTTTGAGTGGAATCATGTCATTTTACATGCGTTGTGGGTATCTTTATAAGACTACATTCCCCACAATCCTCCGCTTGGATTGCTTTCCTCTGTTACGTATATGCATCACATGTTGTCATAGTGATGTTCGTCGGCATATTTAGAGCTGATTACAGATAAGCTTGTAATGATTTGTGTCAGGAGGCATTTTAAAGGTAACTAGCCACAACGATTTATCATAATTTGTATGAATATACGATGTTAGTCTACTTTTTAATGAGTTGTATCAAAAGACATTATCGGAGGTAGTTAGCCACCGCGATTTGTTATGCTTTATATGAATATGGGATATTAGTCTAATTTTATTTGGTGAGACAGGACTTGGCTGTGATACATATATGTAAGTTATTAAACATTATATAAAAAAAAGAGGTTGATTAATCTGTAGATAATTAGCTGCGTCAGTTAATAAGGATGTTCTTCTACTGATGTTCAGTAAGACTGGATACTATGACTGGGAAGGGTTAATATATTGATGTTTTAATATTTTGGACAAATTTGGGGTCTGGCCGAGGAATAGAATCAATGGGTCACTTCATCTACTCATGAGGGTGTTATAAGGAGGGTGCTATGATCTCATACCTGATATAAAAAGATAGAGTATTGTATTATTTTACATAAGATAAGTGGTAATTATACTGTGCTATTTAATACTTAAGAAGTGCTGGTGCTCCTAATTGTTAATTAATCTATGATAGTGAACGATAAACTATTAATTAATAGTGTAAAAATGTGTTATATTTGATTCTTGAAATAATCCTGTGATGTTCATATGCTTGTTACATTTGATCTCTTGAGTGATCAATTATTAGTGAAAACCTGACTCGGTGTGACACTGCAAATTAAAACGTGAAAAAGTGAAAAATTAAAAGGAATATGAGTTGTCTATGCCCATGAATACAAAAGTATCTTCCTTTTGAACCTATGTTGCTGGTGTATTAATTTTCAAAAATGTATATTTTGTTTAATTTATTTCTTCCTCAGATAAAGACCTGATAATTGATGTACTCATTTAATCCATCCGTCGTGAGTCCATCAAGTTTAAAGGTCCACTCACTTTCCCGTTGCATAAGTTTTTTCTGTATATCCCCGCCTCTGATCCCTAGGCTGACTTTTTCCAGTCCACATATACTTGCTTCTTGAAAGGAGCCTCCATGTTGCCTCAGGAAGTGGCGTGCTACTGACGTCAATTTCTTGAATTTAGCTAAGTCTGCTGTCGCGTTTCTTACTGATCCTGCATGTTCTAATACCCTCTGCTTAAGTGGTCTTGTTGTCATGCCCACATAATTCTTTTTGCAGGGGCAGGTTATACAGTAGACTACGCCTGTGGTGTTACAGTTGATATAGGTGTTAATCTTGATTTTGTTTCCATACCTGTCCTGTACTTCTTTGGTTTTCCGCATGTATTGACATGCTTTACAATTTCCACATGGGAAAGAACCAACCACCCTATCTGAGCGTTTAGTAGTTGTTTTGGTAAAGTGGCTATGGACGAGTTCGTCTTTTAGATTTTTCGAACGTCTCCAATATCTAGTTTCTTTTTAGCATCCATTAGGTTTCATTACACTTCTTGTAGACATTGCATCAAATGTGATTTTTAAGGATTATAGCCCCCCCTATAAGGATTATAGCCCCCCCCCCCTTTTATTTTTAGAAATGTTTATCCTTAAAGTTGAATTAGATTTAAAGGTTAGTGTGCTTTCAGATGATTTTATTATGTCTGCTAATTAATCAGTGTGAAATGACTAGCGTATATCAGAAGACTGAGCTTTATATTGTACCTCTGACGAAGTGATGAAATGCATTAGAAAGCAAAAATGACTCGCTGTAACGGTTACTTAAGGCTGCGCGATACCACAGCAGCAAGATAATTCTCAGAACTATAATCTTTCATTGCAGAATGTAATTGAGAACCTCTTTGGGTTATCGCTATACAAACTGTATTGTTTACTTTCCAATTGTATTCTTTAACTGCATTTTGCAGAGTGTGCAATATTTCTAAAATACAGGACATATCATTTCCATTACAGCATAAAGTTAATACTTTACATCTGTTATTGTATGAGGTTGAAAATGTACATTTTTTATATATTATGTACTATACAGTACTGTTACTATACTGTATTATTGAAGCACAGAGCTGAGCATTCTCAGTATAAAGTTGAATGTCTACTCTTGCTAATGAAACACAAGTGAACATAGGACCTAATTGTGGTTGACCCGCAAATCTGTGAGTTTCGCAGCCTTGTGGGTCAACCAGAATCAGAGGCCTTATGTACACTTCCTCTAAATGCTGCCCAGCACCTGCCCACACAAATGCCCGCCTCCCTCTTACACTCCCATTTGCTTGCACAACTGTGAATGGATGTTTACCATAAAAATCCATTTGCAGCCTTGTGTGCGGGGGCAAAATCAATCGATGGTTGCCAACCATCGAATGATTTTGAAAGTGCTTGCAGATGTCATCCGCTGACATCATATGCTCGCCCCCGTCATGAGCGAATTTCCATGTCCATTCATTATGTCAACAGATATTGTTGCAACATTAAAAAATGTTCATAATGTGTTGACATTCTCAGAATGTGAACAGGTTGAAATTATATCATTGTTAGAATGCCGGATTTAGGGTTAGGTTGCAGGCGGGAGGTTAGTGTTAAGCTGGGTACACATCTACACAGTCCCTGTTTTCTTGCCACTGTTCTACCGACCGTAGATGCGTTGGACCGTCCACAAACAACATCCGATTAGCGCGTACACACCTGTACAATTTTACTTGCGACGTCCGATGTACTCCTGTCCAAACAGTCGCAAGAAAAAGATTGTACCACTGTACACACGCTCTCGATTGTCATTGTCATTGCATGATGGTGCACCCCTGTTGCACATGTACTTATAGTGCCACGTAAAAAGATGTAGTCAGCCGGCAGGGTGACTAGAGACAGACATACGGCAAATAGCCAGGGGGGCGTGTCTAGATGTAGTCAGCTGGCAGGGTGACTAGAGACAGACATATGGCAAATAGCTGGGGTGAGCGTCTAGATGTAGTCAGTCAGGTGCACCCCGGCTATTTGCCGTATGTCTGTCTCTAGTCACCCTGCCGGCTGACTACATCTAGACAGCCAGATACACCGTTCTTCAGATCGGTATGCCGGACTTAACTTTTTACATGGCACTACAATTACCTGTGCAGCAGGGGTGTTAACCATCATGCAATGACAATCGAGAGTGACTACATGCTGTGCTGTAGGACAGATCATGCAGCTATGGAACGTATATCGCTCGTACGGGACAGCGTACACACCTATACAATTGAACGGCCATCCGACCCAGAACGGAAGAACGGCCCGACGATTGTATGTATGTATGTGTACCCAGCTTTAGGCTGCAGGGAGATGTTAAGGTTAGGCTGCTGTTAGTGGAAGTTTATGGTTAGGATCTAGAAGGAGGGTTTGTGTTAAGGGTAGGAATGAAAGTTATATATAGCAAATAATTACTAAAGGGAAACCGGGGTATTAGAGGTCTGACCATGAAGTGACAGTCACATGACCTGAACGATGCTGCTTAAGGCACTGCAGCTGCCAGGAGAAGGTAAGCCACCACTGAGCAACTATTGATATGTCAACATTTTGGCCATGTCAACTTTCTCATGTCAACATCATCATCCAGTGTGTATCCAGTTTAAGTCTTTCAATAAATGTATTATTTTATGCTAAAACTGTTCCCTTTACCTTGATTAAACAAGATTCATAGGTGGTTCTAATTACTTCAGTTGTGACAAAAAAATAAAAAAATATATTGTTTCATAAATAAAGGTAAAAGCTCAAGAACTGAATCACATTCTTAGAAGATATGCTAGACTGCAAATATCTTAAGAACCGGTATTACCAAAAATCAATAAAAATGCATTGTAAATGATAATAAATATATTAATAAAACATAAATAATGGTAAACCACATAAAGAACAATACAAATGAAGAGTTGAAGATAAAGATGATTTAAAATTCTTGCTTACAAGCCAATTAGCCAAATAGTCATACATAATTAATCATAATCAACTTAAATGCTATTTAATGACTCTGAAGACAATTATGTGGAACTTTAGGAACAATTATATGAAGACAATATAGCGACTTCCCTGTACTAAATAATTGTGGCAAGGACAGTCTAATTCAATCATACAAAAATGGGTACTCTTTACCTAGAACGGCGCCCACGATTGAAATCGCGGGCATCGCGGGTAAAATCGCGGTCATCGCGGGTAAATCGCGGGTAAATCGCGGGTACATCAAAATCGGGTACCCGCGATTACCGCGATTTTCCCATAGAGAACAATGTTAAAAAGCCTGATTGACCGCGATTTTAGCGTTAAATGCCTCAATGCCCGCGATTTTCCCATAGGAATCAATGTTAAATGGGCTACAGAGCCCAAATAGCCCCAATTAACCCTTAAATGTCCCCCCAATTTTTGTACGCCACCCCACGATCCACGCCAACCCGAAGCGTGGCGAGCGCAGCGAGCCCGCGAGGGGCGGCGGTACGCGTCCTACGACCTTTTCATGCCCTACTATCCACGTCGGCGTGGAGTTGAGAATAGAATAGTGTGGCGAGCGCAGCGAGCCACCGAGCCCGAAGCGTGGCGAGCGCAGCGAGCCCCGCGAGGGGACGCGGATACCTTCACAGGTAAGCGCGTCCCCTCGCGGGCTTCACAGGTGTCCGTGGCCACGCGGACACCTGTGAAGCCCGCGAGGGGACGCGTATAACTGTGAAGGTATCCGCGTCCGCTCGCCACGCTTCGGGCTCGGTGGCTCGCTGCGCTCGCCACACTATTCTATTCTCAACTCCACGCCGACGTGGATAGTAGGGCATGAAAAGGTCGTAGGACGCGTACCGCCGCCCCTCGCGGGCTCGCTGCGCTCGCCACGCTTCGGGTTGGCGTGGATCGTGGGGTGGCGTACAAAAATTGGGGGGACATTTAAGGGTTAATGGGCTCTGTAGCCCATTTAACATTGATTCCTATGGCCAAATCGGGTGGATTGAGGCATTTAACACTAAAATCGGGTCCATCGCGGCTTTTAACATTGCTTCCTATGGGAAATCGGGAGCATCGCGTCGCGGGCATCGCGGGTACGTTTATGGCCGGCCGCGACGCGACCGACGCGATTTTTCAGGTTTAACATGGTTTTCAATGGGAAAATCGCGGGCATCGCGTCGGTCGCGTCGCGGGCAGGCATAAATGTACCCGCGATGCCCGCGACGGGCGCCGTTCTAGGTAAAGAGTACCCAAAAATGCAATCCATTGCCTCGGTTGGTGTTAAAAGAAGAGTTTAAGAGATGACAGCCATAGGGCATTTGAATTCTTAATTTGACCCTTGCAGTGTAAGATTATCCAACCAGTATATTGGTTTGCAATAACGAATGATATAGGAATCTAAATCTAATGTCTCTTGTACTTTAAAGGATCTACAAATAAACACAGTAAGTAAAAAAATTAATTAATGCTGATTTTTTTGGAAAGCTTTTTTTTACTGCTTATCCCTTTTTCATTAAACGGTGTGAGTTTAGGTAGAAATACTTTTTATCTATTATACACTTAACATAAATTTAATTAATTATAACCATTTCTTAACATGGATCCCAAATCATAAAATTCAACAGATCACAATAATCAAGTAGATGGACCACAGGTGGACTCCACGACTATGCTTCAATTCTGTAAGTACAATTTACCATTAAAGTTACATTTGTATTTCTGAGAACAAGATACAAATATAAGTTAAGGTGAAATCAGATTATACTTCAGATGGATTACCTGCTTAGATAATAATGGGCCTGATTCAGATCTGGTCGGTGAGTGCACCACTGCTGCTGCTTAACTGGAAGTGGCAGTGATGTATAGATATATAAGTGCAGCAAGAGGTGTCTGGTATAAGAAGATCCCCCATGCATGCATGCATGTGTGATCAATTGGCCAGATGAGTGACTCATGGAATTGTGCTAGCTGGCTGCCACAGATCCTTCAGAAGGCCTGGAAATATGTTGGAAGAAAGAGACCCTGACATAGATTCTTGCACAAATTGGAGGCAACCCACCTGTATTATTTGATATTGATTGTCAGTACCTGGGAATTCTGTGGACCCGGGAGACAACCAGGAACCGGGGTAGCTTGCAGGATAGCGGGACGGATATAAGTCCTTCTCATAAGGGACCGGGGAGGAGCCCGGGACTGGTGGACACTGACGTGTAGAAGTTAGCCACGGGGTAGATGATGAAGGACCAGATGATGAACAGGAATCAGAGCCAGTCGTAGCAAGACCAGGATACACAGGTGACTGCAGTGGGGAGCACCCAGGTAGGGGGTGCACAGGAGACTGTGACAGGCTGCAGCCAGATGGAAGGTACACTGGAGACTGGTGGTGATTTGTATCCAAACAGAAGGTGCACAGGAGGTTGTTTGCAGAATGCACCCGGACTGAAGATACACAGGTGATGGCAGAGGTTGTACCCAAACGGAAGGTGCACAGGAGGTTGCTTGCAGATTGCACCCAGGCAGGAGGTACACAGGTGATAGCAGGGATTGTACCTGAACGGAAGGTGCACAGGAGGTTGCTTGCAGATTGCACCCAGGCAGGAGGTACACAGGTGATAGCAGGGATTGTACCTGAACGGAAGGTGCACAGGAGGTTGCTTGCAGATTGCACACAGACAGGAGGTACACAGGTGATAGCAGGAGTTGTACCTGAACGGAAGGTGCACAGGAGGTTGCTTGCAGATTGCACACAGACAGGAGGTACACAGGTGATAGCAGGGATTGTACCTGAACGGAAGGTGCACAGGAGGTTGCTTGCAGATTGCACCCAGGCAGGAGGTACACAGGTGATAGCAGGAGTTGTACCTGAACGGAAGGTGCACAGGAGGTTGCTTGCAGATTGCACCCAGACAGGAGGTACACAGGTGATAGCAGGAGTTGTACCTGAACGGAAGGTGCACAGGAGGTTGCTTGCAGATTGCACCCAGGCAGGAGGTACACAGGTGATAGCAGGGATTGTACCTGAACGGAAGGTGCACAGGAGGTTGCTTGCAGATTGCACCCAGGCAGGAGGTACACAGGTGATAGCAGGGATTGTACCTGAACGGAAGGTGCACAGGAGGTTGCTTGCAGATTGCACCCAGGCAGGAGGTACACAGGTGATAGCAGGAGTTGTACCTGAATGGAAGGTGCACAGGAGGTTGCTTGCAGATTGCACCCAGACAGGAGGTACACAGGTGATAGCAGGAGTTGTACCTGAACGGAAGGTGCACAGGAGGTTGCTTGCAGATTGCACCCAGGCAGGAGGTACACAGGTGATAGCAGGGATTGTACCTGAACGGAAGGTGCACAGGAGGTTGCTTGCAGATTGCTCCCAGGCAGGAGGTACACAGGTGATAGCAGGGATTGTACCTGAACGGAAGGTGCACAGGAGGTTGCTTGCAGATTGCACCCAGGCAGGAGGTACACAGGTGATAGCAGGGGTTGTACCAAAACGGAAGGTGCACAGGAGGTGGCTTGCAGATTGCACCCAGGCAGAAGGTACACAGGTAAGCAGGCTTGATTGCACCTTGAAGCAGTATGCTGGAAGTGCACAGATGACCCAGACTGATTGCACTTGGAGCAAGATGCTGAAAGTGCACAGGTAATCAGGAGAGCTTAGGACGCTGGTGTTCCCTAAGGATTGACAAGCGAAGAACTGGCGCCAGCTTGGTTTAAAGATGAGTCTTTTATCCTCCTTGGGATTCACTGATAGGCTGCTGACTTTCAGCCTGGATTGTATTGGCTGGCTTCACCAAGATGGCGCCTGCAGTGCAGACACTGCGGCAGAGGTAGTATGCCTTGCGTCAGTGAAGTCCCCACAGGCGGCCGGAAGCACTGCAGCTGCCGCTCCGATAGTGACCGCATCCAGAGTGAGGGGACAACGCCGGGAGCTGGGACAGGGCACTCTGCGCCAGCGCAGGTCAACCAGTCAGAGCAGGCAGTGTCCCCCACGTATAATGGTGACTGCCCGCGTCCTCCTGGCATGCTGCCCAGACTCCCGAGACCACGCACCTGGACCAAATCCCGCCGCACCACCCGGACTGGTAAGCGACACACACGGTCCGTGACATTAATGCCATCACTGTCCTCTCCCCACTGAAGACTGTCAATCTTTTGATATCTCCAGCCATACTGTAGTGTGTCTGATGATGCAGGACACATGCTACACATGTGCAAACTGCCAAACATCGAATATGCTGGATGAGTCAAACCTGAATCAGGCCTCTGTAGGCAGTCAGCCAGTCCTGCTGTGAAATAACGGTCTACAAACACATACATTGTCAGAAGACAGGTGTCATTAGACATGTGTTGCTACACATACTGCAATGCTTCCCTTATTCTGGAATTTGGAAAGTTCCAGACTGTTTAAGCCATGGTCCTGGAGCGCGCAAATTACAACTTTTAGACATAATAAATGTTCTAGCTTCATAAGCTAGTCTATATGTATGTGAAATATATCATATTGTACAATTAAATCTATGAGTTCATTTATAATTGAATGAATTCTGTGTTAATTAATTTGTGTACTAAAGGGGGTATTCAAACCTGATCGCCCAGCTGTCAATTCACAGGCCAGATGATTATCAATAGACTGCGCATGCATATGGATCATAGTACACATGTGCAAGGCCTTCCTGCCATAAAATCCAGCTACTGTTTTAATTGCAGGCAGTACACAATTTGATTGACAGAAAGACAGTGTTTGGGTGGTAATTGTCCATTTTCAAGGAGTGTCAGAAAAAAAATGAAGGCATGCGCAGGCATTTGGAGGGATGGTGGGGCGATTCTCTAACACAGAAATGCGGTAAAAACACAGTTATTGGGGTTTTTACCGCATTTCTGTATGCTCTGTCCCCCCTCCGCAGTGTCACCACTGCGGAGGGAATCGCCAGCAAAAGCGGTTGACTCCCTGCAGAAGCCTATGGGCTTCTTACCACAGCGCTGTGTGAGGAATCCATCATGGATCCCTCCCAGCATGCCCTGCAGCCGTCGCCGTGCTCTGCACATGCGCAGAAGTCCAGCACCGGAGCCGCATCACAAGGGACAGCTCTTATCGCAAGAGCTGTCCCTTGCGTTAATAACCACATATGTTAGAGCATATGTGGTTATTAATAATGCGATGCCGGGCGATGCAGGGCAGTGGATGTTAGAACATCCCACCAAGTGTGTGATATCAGCTCTGTTTCAATAAGCCTGTTTCTATCACAGCAGCTGAGTCCTGGGCTACACACAGACTGCACACACTGGAAAAATCATTGAATCATATGGATTTGCAGTTAATCACCAATAATCCCCTTCTTTAGGATTGGAAATTCTTGGGTTGGTTTGATGCTACACATACAGTATGCATTGCATACATCTTATGTCTATATATATTTTTCTTTCATGAATTTTTAGTTTTTGTGTAAAATATGTACAGGTACTGTAAATATAGGGATGTATTATAGCGGCACTCATTGAGTCCCTATAACACTTCCTGCTATGTCTCATTTCCGCAAAGCAGGAAGGGACCACAACAAGATGTATTAATATATTTTCTGCCAGAGCAATGGAGCGAAACCCTCCTCCGGCAATGCCACTTTGTGCGCACAGCGCATCAACATGCACAGACGTGCTTTATCTACCTGCCCGACCAGCTGTGCTGGGCATGCGTGAGATCTCGCTACTCACGTGAGATCTCCTACAGCTGTCAAAATTAATAGCAACAGGTGTCAGAGCAGTAAGTGCTGCTGACCTTTCATTCATTGTCCTGTATTTTAGCATGCAATCTTTTAAAGATATGGACAGGAGCGCATACATGTGGAGAAGCTGTATCAGCGCACAATCTGTATGCTGATAACCAATTATCCACATTAATGTATATTAATATATTTGCCCAATAGTGTGTTCTCATACACTTAGTGCCCTTGTGCCGTACAGTGCAAGACATCACATGGGACTGAGATTCCTCCAAGATAAGTAGCAGGTGATATTTTACTTCAAATATTGTTACAGATGCAGCAACAAGCCACTAAAAGTGTACCAGAGAGGCTAGACTGTGACAGTAATCAGGAATTGGGACAAAATGTAGAGGTTCACAGACGATGCAAAACAGAACTTGGCTCAAGGAAAAGCGATGGCTGCTTGTACAAAATCCAGGGTATTGATGTACTGAAGTTTGGTGAGATATATAATGGAGAGAACTATTTAATGAATATTGTTTTCTTAAGGTTCTAGACCACGCCCCTCTTCCTGAAGCCACATCCACTCTCCCAGTAGCCCCACACTTTTCCAGACCGGATGCATGGTAGGTCCCAATTAATGGAGTTTCAAATGTTGGGATTTATGGTGCTGTTATTTTTTTGCCACATGTGTCTCAGTCATGCATAAAAGTGTATATTGACCCCAATAGTCCTGTATATTTTCTTGTTTTGTTTTCTCCCAATGTTCAAGCCTTTTAAGGTGGAGCTGTTTAGATAACTTTTATATATTCACAAGAAAAGTTCCCCAAATACATTTTCTTAAGAGTATGCTCTAATGTAACGTCTAGATGCTTTTCGGCATATTGTTAAACATTTGTCACAATGATATTCGTTTGCAAATGGTAAAAGAATTGTTTGCTAGACCACATATCCTGTATTGCTTTACTTGTATCTAGTGATAAGAGAAGGGATTAAATGTTCAGGAACTCTATATAAACAGAGTAAATTGTGATGACAGAATGCCCATTTCAAAGGCATCTAGCAGGTGGTCACTGCAAAGAAGCTGTGATAGGAAGATTATTTCTAATCTCTTTTGAAACCAATGTCAGTACTTTCTGTGATGCAGCGCATAGAAATAATCGTGGAACAGTTGATGAGAAACAAAGGAAAATGCATTTATGTGCAGTCTGGATATTTAAACCTTTTACTGATGGGAGGTTCATTACATTGATGGGTTTAAAAAAAATCTCCAGCTAGTGTTAGAACTATGATGCACTGAAATGAAGAACAACATATAGTATATACAGTATGTGTGCATATATATATATATATATATATATATATATATACCGTATATATATATATACTGTACGTACTGGTTTTACATTGCTTTTTCTAAAATAAAATGGCAAGAGGTTTCCAAAAAGATAAGTGTTTTAATGAGTAAAATATAGGGCAGAATGGATGGTGTAATGGTTAGCATTACTGCCTCACAGCACTGAGGTCATGGGTTCAATACTCACCATGGCCCTAACTGTGCGGAGTTTGTATATTCTCCCCGTACTTGCGTGGGTTTCCTTCGGGTACTCCGGTTTCCTCCCACAATCCAAAAATATACTGGTAGGTTAATTGGCTCCCAAAAATTAACCCTAGAATGTCTGTGTGTGCGTATACATGTGGTAGGGAATATAGATTGTAAGCTCTACTGGGGCAGGGACTGATGTGAATGGTCAAAATATTCTCTGTAAAGCGCTGCGGAATCTGTGTTCACTATATAAGAAACTGCTAATAAATAATAAATAAATAATTAAATAAAACCCCATTATACTGTGCCATAACTTCTATTTAGAAATTGTCTAATTTACAGTAGTGGTTTTATTTATAACCAGCCTAATAGAAAAATTATCACATGACAGGTAATCTGCAAGCATGTTGTAAACACAGAAAATCCAAACCTACAGTAATACAAAATAAATGAATAATAGTTACAGATGGAGCGGGTCTCTTCTTTGCAGGGGATGGCGATGGCGACGCCAGCCGCCATCCCCCGCCACCCGCCATCTGTATCAGCGAAAGGGGATACGCGCGCACAAGATGCGCTCGTGTCCCCTTCCGCCGGCTTCCCCCGGGTACCCGCCGGCTTGTCGGCGGTCACCCGGGGTCCACACCGCCTCCCCGCACCCCCCCCCAACCCTTTCCATCTCCCTGAAGAGGAGACTGACAGGGTTCCCGTCGCCCCACCGCCCGGAAACTGAGTCGCACGCGCGTCTCAGTCAGATGGACGCCGGGCTGCTGGCGGATCACCAGCGGTGACGTTCTGGCGATTCGCCAGCAAGAGGGAGCCCGGCTCCATCTGTAAGATTGATGTTAAGACCCCTGCACACTGGGTGATTTTGAGCTGAAAGTGTGTATGGCCCGGCGATCAGAGGTGAGCACAAATACACACTTCCACAGATGAGCAGTGGGATGGACAGCTTTCCATAGCGTCCTGATATGGAAACCAGACAGTGAGACATAATTGAGTGGCAGCTGCAAATATTTTGCTATATTTAGTATATCAGGCTGTAGGTATATACTCAATACAAAAATATACTGACCTTATGGAACTTTCAGATATTGCCTGTATGAGGGAGACTCAGCTAGATGAAAATGCAGCACCTATCCTGGAAGCTGCAGTGCCAACAAATTGCTCTGTCATTCACAACCCAAATCATAACCGCAGAGGTGCTGGACCGGCCATTAAAACTGCTTAAAAAAGAAATTAAGGGTCCTCACAATCGAAAGAAATCACTAATTTCAGGGTATCACTGCCCAGACTTCTACATAATTAGAGATGGGAAGATATTTCTACTAAAATTTGCAGATATTGATGCTGGACTATTTTTACAGCATTAAAAATGGATCAAAGCCTTGGGCAAAACTTTCTATGGACAAAAAATGCTCTACGCCTTACACAAGTCAGTCCCTCTGCTACACATCAAAGCAGTCACACTCTTGATATTGACTTTGAGATTGTAGTAGAAGCCTTCAACCTAAAAATAAACCCAGTCACATGGTCAGACCACCAATCAATATGGTTCTTAGCTGCAAGCCAACAAAATAGATCCTTATTCAAGGAACTGTCCAGGTATCACCAAGCAGGGATACAGTATGATTTCTCAGGCTCTTGCAGCAATCCTGGACTTCTCTGCAGTAATTGGGACCCATGGCGATCCCTGACCCATAGTCTGTTACTATAACACCTATATGACAGCTGCAATGGATATCACCACACCTGTGCATATATGATCCAGAAAACCACACTGTCAAGTCCCTTGGGTGGACAGCAGATAGTAAATTAGAGAGAATGGGTCATAGAATTGAAAAATGATGGGGGAAGAAAAACTGTGGAGAATAATTAAAAAACGAATCAAACATACTGTATTCGAGAATATCAAAGTGGATTGACACTTAAACATCATGTACTGTACTGTATCAGCAAAAATAAAATACTCATTCTTTCATCTGAGGAACATGGCATGATTCAAACTTTCAAGTGTTCCCTGAAAACTCACCTCTTCAGGCAAGCCTATCATATTTAAATTCTACACGCATAACCCTCTGAGGCACTTATGTATTATTTAGCTTCCCTTCTGGACCTGTAACTTGGTGGGACTGCTATGCTATTACAGGTGCCTGTCCTTGTGTTTCCCTCATATATCCCTATAGATTGTAAGCTTGCAGCAGGGCCCTCTAACCCCCAAGTCTGTCTGTTGTTACCCAGTTTGTTTTATCACTGTCTACTATTGTAAAGTGCAACGGAATCTGCTGCGCTATAGAAGAAACTGTAAATAAATAAATAAATGATTCAAGCACTAAATTTTCTCAGAAGATTCATACATGCATTTTTATAATCATATCTAGATTACTGCAAACCCTCAACCTTGGTTTCCCAGCAAAATAAGGGCTTGTACAAAATGCAGCTGCCAGTCTTAACCAACCAGCCCCGTAACACCCATTCTCTTATCACTTCACTGGTTGCCAGTAAGATGGTTAATATTTTTCAAGATTGGCTTACTAACCTTTAAAGCCATTTATATGACCAGGGCCCAAAGTACCTAAAGCAGTTTCTGACAGTTACTGCGATTTTTAGATTAAGGACTATTAGCAGTACCTAGATTACTATTTCACCAATTCATCTGGGGGTCGAGCTTTCAGCTTTGTGGTTCTGACTTTATGGAACTCTTCCCGCTCAGTTTGAGATCCCTCCACTATAGAATCCATCAATAATAGACTCATGGCTAACCTACTTACTCAAGAATATAACTAATATTCAATGTTATTTGCGTTTTGAACTATAAAGACAAATGTAAAGTAATTTTAGTTCTTTTAGGAGAAAGGTATATATAAATAACAGTATTGTTATAATTATTATTATTATTATAGGTTTACATTATTATATATTTATGATTGTTATTGTTAATAATAATATATATCTACTATATTTGTTTGTGTTTATTAGATTGCTTTTTCACATATTACTGAACCCATAAACATATTTTCCGCAGCGCTTTACAGAGAATATATGAAAATTCACATCAGTCCCTGCCCCAGTGGAGCTTACAATCTATATTTCCTACTACATGTACATGCACACACAGACATTCTAGGGTTAATTTTTTGTTGGAAGCCAATTCGCCTACCAGTATATTTTTGGATTGTGGGAGGAAACCGGAGTACCCAGAGGAAACCCACGCAAGCACGGGGAGAATATACAAACTCTGCAGTTAGTGGGGATCGAACCCATGACCTCAGCGCTGTGAGGCAGTAATGCTAACCATTACACCATCCGTGCTGCCCATTGTCTCTTAGTTACATTAGGTCATTAGTTATGAATAAAAGTTTAATTTTCAATACACTCAGTATACAGTACTGTATGTACCTATAAACTTTTGCATGACATTTTCTATGGGGCATATATTAAACTGAAAAGTACATATTCAGAATGTAAGCTCTCATGAGCTGGGCCCTCTTCCTTCATGTGCCTTTCCTTCTCTTACTTAAATCATCTTCGATGGCACCAAATCCTGCGGTTTTCTGCCACTGATACGTATATAGTTGGGGTGCTATATAAATAAAGGATACTAATAATAATAATAATAATAATAATTATGATAACATAGATGACACCATCAGTTGTTTGTAGATATACAAACCGGAGTGACCAGAATTTTAATATGTGTTAATTAATGACACTGACAAGTGTATTTGTCTTCATGTTAATATTTGACTAAGAAAAAGGTTGTGTATTTTAGTGGTATTATTTTTCATACCTTATGGGCCTTAACTAGGGGTGCGCAATCAGTGCTTTTTTTCAAATGACAAAACACCTAAGGGACGGTCCTGATTCTGAGATGCGTAATCGCCTAGGAAACATGCAAAGGGATGTGTACGAGAACATATCCCCTTGCATGAGCCACTAGCAGGACAAATCATTCAATGGACCATCGAATGATTTGTCCTGTCTTCACAAAAAAAAAGTCAGTCTTAACTGATTTTATTTTCGAGCAAGTTGACGAAGTCATGCAACATCAGCTTCTGGCCCCCGGCTGACATCGACCCACATGTGTACCCATGGGAACACCCTGTGTTTTTATGGGGACACACAAAAAAATGTAGGATATTCTGGCCACTGCGGGGGTACCACTACCTGCGGTGCTGTGTCCGTGCCGCCATCTGGCAGGAGCGGGCAGGGGTGTCCGTGCCGCGGGGTTACCTGCGGCACTGTGTATTAAGCTGGCGGCGGCGGGGTCCCTGCAGTGATTAGTGGCACGGGACGCACTGCTGAGTTTGAAAACACTTGCCGCACGCTGATTGGCTGAGATTCAGCCAATCAGCGTGCGGCAAGTGTTTTCAAAATCAGTGCAGGGACCCCGCCGCCGACAGCTTAATACCCAGCACTGCAGGTACCCCTGCAGCACAGACACCCCTGCCTGCTCCTGCCAGACGGTGCAGCAGGTACCCCTCAGCCCACCCACCCCCGAGGTGGCACCGGGGCGCCCCCCTCACCTGGGGCACTCGGGTGCCTTGCACCGGCCCTGAACACAATATGTCTCTCTCCTGTGATATCATCACTAAGCTTGAAAGAGACTGGGGAGATTATTCATACCACTCAGAGAGCAAACAGCCCAAGTTATCTGCCCATATACAGTAGGTCTAACTAACTATATATAACTATAGAACTAATGACATACGGTACATTTTTTACAGTGGAGTTTAATAGTAATAAAAAAAGATGCACTGCTTAGAGAATATGACAATATTATAAATCAAAATAATCTCCAGCTTTCTACTCTCTTTTTGGACATTTTTTTGAGAAACGCAAAACTATACCATGTGCTCGACTGAATCAAAGGCCTTTGTTTGAAGTGTAGAATATTTGCATATCTCTAATCATTACAAATCAGGCAAATAGGTAGAAGTTCAGTTAGTGCCAAGAATAATAAGTAAAAGTCACAGCATGACTTTTAGATAGAAAAAAATTCCAAAATGCAAGTTAATGTTAAAATATGAAGAACTACGTGCACTTTTCCAGAGACATGAATTATACAACTATTTTTGTTAATGTGTTTATAGCTCTAATGATAAAGATAGTGCTTTTGCTCATACTTACAGTATATTATTACTTATACTGATGTTAAGTTAATCAACTGAGCCCTTGGTCTATTAATTAAAAAAAAAAAACAATAAAGGGGGTATTCAATCTTGGCCCCTATTTCCGCCGGGCGAAATAGCGGCCGCCATCTGTTCAATGCTGCCTTTTCTAACAATTTTGAAGGCAGATTCTGACAAAAACAGATCTGAGTTTAAAACAAGTTGAATCTGTTTTGTCGGAAACGGCCACGGATTGTCGAATTCATGTCCATGTTTTGTCAATCCGCGATCGCTTTTGCCAACGCTCTAACTTTTTAACACTCAACAGGCGGAACATTGAATTCCGACTGTCAAGTATCTGTTGAGCAGAGTGAAAACGTTCGGAATTCCAACTGTGGGGACTTTCCGACAGTCGGAATACCTGATTGAATAACACCCTAAATCTGGTGTGCTACAATGGGTTTGTCCAACAAAGGTTTGCTACATGGGTTTGTCATCTCCTACAGTTTAATTTACCTGTGCAGCCAATAATTAAATGAATGTTTTTAAATGCTAGCTTTTATCAGTTGTAATCCTAGTTAGACATACTACCCAATGCTCTGCATAGGGAAGCGTTTGTGGAAAAACCCATGATACACACCAGAGATTGAGCTTTCTATTATATTAAGTTACATTGAATGGGCTGCTGCTGCTGCTGATGATGATGAAGTAATTAATAGTTTTTTGAGAAAGGTGTAATTATCCATGAGGGAATACTATTGTGTGGTGATCAATTGGTGATCAATTGGTGGTCACTGATAATCTCTGTTATATTGTGGCTGCTGATGCTCTCTGTATTATATGAATGGCACTGATGCTCTTTATATCACACTGAATTACTGAATCTCTCATTATTATTTGGTGGTCACTGATGATTTATGCATTATATGAAGAACACTGATACTCTCTTTATTATATGGTGGTTATTGATGCTCTTTGCATCATATGGAAAACACTGTTCCTCTTTATGTTTTCTATAGTTACCACTGTGATAGTCCATGTATAATATGTTAGTCACCTTTATCTGCATTTATGAAGGTCAGTGTGATGTTCTCTGCCTAATATTGCAGTAAATGTGATGTTTTCTGTATTATATTGTGGCCACTTATGGTTTCTGTATTATATGGCAGTCACTGATGCTCTCTGTATTCAATGGCAGTCAGTGTTACTAGTTGTATTACAGATATGCCCTCATATACTGTTACTGCAGTCAGGGCTGGTGTACGGCTTCTCGACACCCTAGGCAAAACTTCAACCTACTGTCCCCCCCCCCCATAATGTCACCAATACCCACTTTCCAACCCCTTAAGGCATAGGTCTTCAACCTATGGCTCTCCAGATGTTGTGGAACTACATGTCCCAACATGCCTTGACGGTTTTGGCATGCTCTTATAGGAAAAAATGTGGCAATGCATGTTGGAACATGTAGTTTCACAACATCTGGAGGGCCACAGGTGCCTTAAGGCATACTTGCCTAACATTCCAGAATGGCAGGGAGGCTCCCTAAAATCGTGTGGGCCCCCTGGGAAGGTGGGAAAGTCCCCTGCTTTCCCTGGAGCCTCCCTTTGCCACTCACAACAGAATACAAGCAGAGTACAAGGACTAGGGGCAGAAAAGTAGGGAATTATGCCTCAAAGGAAAGTGTGGAGGTGAGGTCTTTGAAGTTCCACAGCAGCCACCTGCATTGTTAAACAAGGATCTTCATTGAAATCCTTGATTTTTTGATAGGCAGATAAAGCTGCCTAATAGTAGAGCCACCACTGAATGCAGTACCACCAAACCACCTATCCTTAGAATATTTCTTGCTCAAAATGTGCATCTTATTTACATAAATAAAACAACTGGGAAAAACACTGCTAGATTATGCTGATCATTTCGATGTGTGAAATTTGTACATCTCTGTGGAAAGGAATCTAAATATACAAAGTTCTAAATGCATGGACAAGTTCAGCTGTTTAAATCTCATTTCTATGTGGTTACATTTTCAACTCAGTTTCTCTCTTGTACTGTAAGTTGTGGTTTTCTGTGTCCTTGATTTGAAAAAAAATCATTTAAAAAAATAAAATCTAAATTTAAAGGCAAAAACAGAAATCTACACTTCTAAGATCAGTTGCACTGGGCATCTAACACTGTAGTATGATGTGTAGATGTGATAGATGTATGAGGTCCCAACTTTGATTTTTTTTTCTCTTTTATGTGGTGGTTATTCATGCTCCCTGCATTTTATGGTGATCACTATGTATTGCATGGCAGCCACTATGATGTTATCTGCATTATATGGTAGTCATATTGATGTTATATGCATTAAATTGCAGTCTCTTCGATTCTCTAAGATTTGTATGGTGGTCAGTGTGATGCTTTCTGCTTTATATGGTGGTAATATACTAGGGCATATATGGGGAACATTTGGCCCTCCAGCTGTTCTTGAACTACACATCCCATATTGCCCTGCTACAGTTTTGCGATTTGGCCATGTTAAAACTGTTGCAAGGCATGTTGGTATGCGTAATTCAACAACAGCAGGGAGGGCCAAAGGCTCCCCATCCCTGGTTTAGGGAGAGGTTGACAACTTACTACTATGAGGGAGAGGCAGGGCACTCAGCTAAGTCTTTGTTATGGTGATAGAAAGCCTAGCTTCATCACTAATTTATGACCTGCTAGTGTATTTGAAGTTAAGGATACTTTATCTGAGCAATTAAATGTGCATTTCATTCTCTTATGTCCAATATTACTAGTTTTGGTAAAATACAGGTTGTCATTAAAGATTATTAAGAAGCATCATAGTCATTGGTTATCATTTTCTTTTATGCAAAGAAAAATAAACAAATGCCACATACAGTATGTTGCATTAGTGCAGATATTTACATACAATAGATACAAATGATATAATTATTTAGGAACATAATGAAGTCATATCGTACAAGTACCCCTTTTACAAAATATGTAGCTATTTTTACAAAACGGTTTTCTTTTGCAAGAACACCTACTGTATGTTCATGTTATTTGTTCACAGATGGTTTATTATTATATATTAAATAGGCTTCATTCAAATATCTTACCATGTACCAATTGGTTTCTAATGTCCGATTTGGCACAACATCTATTTTAGCATACAGTATGAACCAAAGTTTTAAATTATGACACATGTACTTTGTCAAAACTTAATTATACTTAATATAATTCATGACATTAATTATATTAAATCTAAAAGAAAAAAAATATATTTTATGTCTGTTTCGAATTACATAAAAAGTGTTGCATTTCAGACACATTTTGTGCATAGTGTAGGAGATAGACTAAATGTTTGACCAGGAAAAAGTACCATTAATAACATTTTACAAAGGAAATATAAATAAAAAAATATAAAATTTTTATTCTACAAAATAATTTTTGTTCTTTTCTGTTGCTTACTTGGGAGACTTATAGACATATGGAGTACAGATGAATGGTGCAGTATATAGGGCAAACTGATAAATAAATTAAGTGATAGTGAACAACAACATAGGGATAAGCAATTGGACTTACAATTGATTGACTATACTAAAGAAGTGGGTAAATAATCAAAATACTATTATTGAATATATTATGATGTAATGAAAAATAGAAACGCAATCACATGTGTAGAGCTAGTGCCAATAAATATACAGTAGACTAAATCAGTGCTTGAAATGTGGTGGTATATGGCTGTGAGACAAAAGGACATCTTTCCATGACCCTTCACAGTGCAGAAGAAATGGTGCGGAAGAGATGCAGGGGGTCAACACTTGAGAGAATTAGGAAGATTGGTATTATTTTTAATTCAGGGGGAAAGCTGGAAAAGACACAACTAACCAACTCAAAATCATCAATAATACGACACATCAACTTAATAAGGAACAAATCTCAGTCCTAGAAAAAGGACTATCCTTTTCCCCCATGGAACACTTCTCTCGCTTCAAATGGGAATGTGATCTCAAACTATTCTGCAGGAAACTCCTATTAACCAAAATGTATGAGGGAAACACAGCGAACCCACCAATACCTACTAGTCCAATCAGCATAACAGTAACACCTGTCATGGAAGGACCAGCAAACCAAGAACAGGAGGCACTCCAGGCATTGGAGGACCTACTATTGGAATCCAACCCCTCAGAAAAACAACAATGGGAAGTATCCAAATGCCCACAAGCAAAAAAGAAATCTACATTCTTCCCCAACGAACAACTTAGCTCAGAAATACAGGTATTCATGAGAGCAGTCTCAAAAGAATTAGACAACATCCACTTGGCAAAGACATCACCAAGAACTGGCAAAGATAACCTGAACAGGAGAGAAAGGTCAGCCCTAAAAGAAATGAAAAACTGGACAGACGTTATAATTAAACCCTCGGACAAAGGGGGCAACGTGGTCCTATGGGCACAGGTAGACTATGTAAAGGAGGCCCTTCGCCAACTACATGACACCCACTGCTATAAAAAACTCATCTTTTTTTTTTTTGAATAAATTTTTATTTCCGGATAAATAAAAAGGAAAACATGAAATATAAGCATTACACTATTATACAATGATATAATAAAGAGACAAAGATACAAGTCAGAAGTGCATAGCAGCGTACATTAGTGTAAACTCAATTGGTAAAAATATTGATAGTCATTTACAAGAGGAGCTGTGTGATAAACGTATCCAAATCTCTAGGTTATAAATTTTTCACAATACTCTCATTAACCCGGGATTTTTTAAAGTACTAATCTAATAGGCATGGACAAAGAGACATGACAGGGCAGGACAAGACAAAAGACGGATTGGGTAAGGAGAAGAAGTACAAACAAAGGACAAAGAAAATACGAAGTCAAATATAAAATGCTAAACGGTACATAGAAGATGGAAGGGAACAGTAATATTAATGTTAGGGATCGATCATATACATTAGGGAGTCGAGGTATATAAGATTTCGCAGCATTCGAGCCGGGAGCCAGATATTGGCCATATTAGATCCTATCACAGAAAAAGTGAGTTTTGGGTATCATCCAAGGTCACAATAAAAGGGGTCCATTTTTGGTGAAATTTTTTTGGGCCTCTTAGCGGGTCTACACAGAAAAGTTTCCATTCAAAAAGAGCTATCTGCAGTAGCATATGTTTGACCATTTCAAGTCGAGGAGCATTGGGTGTGGTCCAGTATTTTAAAATAGATTTCCTGGCCACTGTAACTATGATCACAATAAGTGGAAGGAAGTTAGGGTACTCTTTACTTAGAAGGGCGCCCATCTCGGCCATCTCGGGCATTGAATGCACTAAAAAATCAGGTGCGATGCGACAGACGAGATGCCCGAGATTTCCCATAGGGAACAATGTTAAATGTCTCAATTGACCCGATTTTCCTGTTCAATGCCTCAATTGACCCAATTTTTCCATAGGAAACAATGTTAAATGGGCCACAGAGGCCAAATAGGCACCCTGAAGTGAATAATAGCCACCCGAATTGTTAACGCCACCCCACGATCAACGTCAACCCGATGCGTGGTGAGCGCAGCGAGCCCACGAGGGGCGGCGGTACGCGTCCTGCGACCTTTTCATACCCCCACTGTCCACGTCGGCGTGGAGTTGAGAATAGAAAGTGTGGCGAGCGCAGCGAGCCACCGAGCCCGAAGCGTGGCGAGCGGACGCGGATACCTTCACAGGTATCCGCGTCCCCTCGCGGGCTTCACAGCTGTCCGCGTGCGCTCGCCACGCTTCGGGCTCGGTGGCTCGCTGCGCTCGCCACACTTTCTATTCTCAACTCCACGCCGACGTGGATAGTGGGGGTATGAAAAGGTCTTAGGACGCGTACCGCCGCCCCTCGCGGGCTCGCTGCGCTCGCCACGCATCGGTTGACGTTGATCGTGGGGTGGCGTTAACAATTCGGGTGGCCATTATACACTTCAGGGTGCCTATTTGGCCTCTGTGGCCCATTTAACATTGTTTCCTATGGAAAAATCGGGTCAATTGAGGCATTGAACAGGAAAATTGGGTCAATTGAGACATTTAACATTGTTCCCTATGGGAAATCTCGGGCATCTCGTCGGTTGATCGCACCCGATTTTTTAGTGCATTCAATCCCCGAGATGCCCGAGATTTTTTACTAACGATGCCCACGATCAAAATCGTGGGCGCCCTTCTAAGTAAAGAGTACCGAAGTTAGTGTCTATTTTATTAGTGGGCCATTTTGAAAAATTAAGGCCCATCAAGGCTGCCGGCTCGAACCCAAAAGGAGTATGAAAAATATCTTTAAGATAGGTCAATATTTTGTACCAAAATTTTCTTACTCTATAACATCCCCACATACAGTGTTGAAAGTCTGCCTTTGTCATCGAGCATTTGGGACATATACCCGATTCAGAGGAAACCATATGACGTCTTCTATAGGGAGATATATAAGCTCTATGGAGCGTAAAAAAGTGAACTTCTTGGTAGTAAGACGACATCAGGGCTTTTTGTGTGAGAGGAAGAAGAGCGGTAATGTCCTCCGTCGATGTCAGCGAAGGAATGTCTTGTTGCCATTTGACTAGGAGGTTATTAAACTGAGTATTATTTAAGAGACCAGGGTCAGCAATAAGCTTGTATAGAAATTTCAGCTTATAATTTCTAAATTGCAGGTAGTCAAGTAGAGAGTCAATATCCGTGACTTGTGAGATAAATTTAGTTTTTCCGAAGGGTTTATTAGTGATCTGAAGAGGCTTGAGGAAGTGGCATGTTTGTAGATACATATATCTGTGTTTCTGCGGTAGCTTGAATTTAGTAGAAAGAGCTTCAAATGAAAGTAGGCTGCCTCCTGGGTCGAAGATTTTCGATGAAATGTCAAGGCCCTTGGCTTTCCACCGATAAAACCATGAATTTTCCAGGGATGGAGCAAAGTTAGGGTTACCCCACAATGGAATAAATTGTGAGCTAAGAGGATTTCTGGACATTTTTTTATTCAACAGCCACCATGACTTGTAGGTATCAGTAAATAAAATATGCGAGTAAATTTCCACGGGGATTTTAGATCGTGGGGATTGCAGGAGAGCTGCCGGGGCATATGGGGAGAACAAAGCACATTCAATTTTTAAATCTGTATACACTGCCTTATTGAGTAACCAATCACTAGTATACCTAAAAAATATGGCAAGTGAATAAGATAAAAGGTCAGGGATCCCCAGACCACCGTTCGCTCTGGAAGACCTCAACCTCGTTTTTGCAATCCTAGAGCGTTTCCCTCTCCAAATAAAGCTGGAAAAGATCTGTTCCAAATTTTTAATGTCTAATCTTTTCAGGGCCAGGGGTAACATTTGCATAAAGTATAAAATCTTGGGAAAAGCAATTGATTTGATAATGGCTGCTCTACCAAGTAGCGACAGGGGGAGAGAAGACCATGATTGAAGTTTAAGTTTAATTTCAGAAATCACTGGGGGAAAATTAAGAGAGTACATCTGCTCTAAATGAACCGGGATTTTAATACCTAAGTATTTAAAGTGCGTTTTGTTAATCAAAAAGGGAATTTGAATAGCTTCAAGAGCTTTTGGGTCATAGGCGCCAAGTGGGACTAATTCAGATTTTGTCCAATTGACCTGGAAGCCCGATCTTAATCCGAAGGATTTTATTAAATTTAGAATGGCCGGGATAGTCTGGGTGGGCTTAGAAATAAAAATAAGAGCGTCATCCGCAAAAAGGGCTATTTTAAGTTCTTGTTGTTTGATAGTTATTCCTTGTACTAAAGGGGAAGATCGGATTGCTGCCGCCAAAGGTTCAATGGCCAGGTCAAAAAGGATGGGGAAAAGGGGGCTGCCCTGCCTGGTACCTCTTTGTAGGGTAAAATATGTAGAACATAGGCCATTACAGTTAACCGAAGATCTAGGGGTATTATATAGGATTTGGATTATTTCAACAAATTGGTCCGGGAAACCGAAATTTTTCAGGGTTCTGTAAAGGTGAGGCCAAAGGACCATATCGAATGCCTTCTCTGCGTCCAGAGCCAAAACCATATTAGGTAGGCCATCTGACGCAGAGAAGGCAGTCGAGTTCTTAATAGCGGCCACCACCCTTCTGACATTGGTCACGGCATGTCTGCCCGTTACAAAGCCCGACTGGTCTTTGTGTATTAAAAATGGGAGGATGGGTTTCATTCTTTCCGACAGAATCTTTGTGAAAATTTTAAAATTAATATTAAGGAGAGAGATCGGTCTATATGAGCCTGGGAGGCTAAGATCTCTCCCCTGTTTAGGGATGACCTTAATGGTCGCATCAGAAAAATATAATGGGAGGGAGCCAGAAGTTATAATGAAATTAAAAAGTTGGGTTAAGGGGCGGGATATATAATCTGACAGGATTTTAAAAAATTCTGTTGAGTAGCCGTCCGGGCCCGGGGCCTTGGCTGGTTTTAGTTGACCTATCGCCCATTTCACCTCCTCAGCAGTAATTTTAGATATCAAGTTCTCCGAAAATTTAACAGGTAATTGAGGTAAAGGTAGCAAATCCCAATAAGTTTGTTCAGGTAGGAGGGCGTCTATATTGTCATGGACTTGTGGGGTGGAATAAAGCTTTTCATAATAGGCTTTCATAGTCTCAGCAATCTGCTCCTCGTCCTCAGTCATATCACCATTTTCTAAGCGAAGCGGGTGAATTGTATTGATTTGCCTAGGTCCTCTTAAAAGATTAGTCATCATCTTTCCTATCTTGTTCCCGTGGGCATAGAACTTGGCATCTACGTTAAATTGGTATTTATCCCCGTGTAATTTCAGATATTCTTTAAGGGTTAATTGCGCATTTTGCATATTTTTCCTATTTAAAAGTGAGGGATCAAGTTTAAAGTTTTGGTAGGCAACAGTAAGACTATTTTGTAAGGAGATATAGTCCTCTTTATATTTCTTCTTTAATTTACTTGAGTAAGCTATCAAGTCTCCCCTTATTACAGACTTGGCAGTCATCCAATAAATGTCAGGTTTGGAAGTTTCATATTCTTCATTGGCCTTAGCATATCTTTCCCAAAAAGATATCAATTTATCTTTAAAAGAATGGGATTTAATTAAATGGGATGGGAATTTCCATGAGGGGGGTTCTTTAGACGTGAGTCAAGAGACAAGGTTATCGAAATTAACCCATGATCTGATAACAATGGAGGGAAGATTTTCGGATTTTTAATTTTCGTGATTAAATTTTCCGCAATAAGAATATAGTCCAATCTAGACCAAGTTTGATGAGTGAGAGATTGACAGGTGAACTCAGAACCTGTGGGGTTCAAAGTTCTCCAGGAATCAAGAAGGTGTAGGAATTTCAAAATGAATGGTATTCCAACTCTGGGCGAGGAAGGGGGACGTTTCGGTGTGGGGTATCTATCTAACACATAGGATGCAACGAGGTTGAGGTCTCCACATACTACTAGGCTCTCTTGATCATAACCAAGCAGTATCGAAATCAAATTAGTAAAAAACAATCTGTCATATTTAGTAGGGGCATAAATATTAGCCACTGTTAAAGTTACATTGCCCAGCGAAAGCCGGGAAATGACAAACCTGCCTCCAGAGTCGGCTTGAAGTGTGTCAATTGTCAGTTGTAGGTTTTTGCGTGCCAGGGTGATCACACCACAAGATTTTGACGTGTGAGAGGCCGATCCTACAACTTTCCAATTGAGCATATTCAATTTTTTTACCTCGTCAGGGAGCAGGTGTGTCTCCTGTAAACAGGCGATATCCACATTTTGTTTAGTTAAATAGGTCAGGAGTTTACGGCGTTTGGCCGGTGTGTGTATACCACGAATATTTAATGATGCAATATTTATAGCCATTTTATCCTGAGTATATCAATATCATTACCTTCCATTTCTTTGCATAGATAACATATAAGGGAAGCACATTAGGAAAGGGGAAGACAGGGACAAAGACAAACACAAGAACAACATAAAGGCAGCTATAACCAAGAACAATAACTTTAGGACTTCCTATGTCAATACCATCACAGTAATACCATGACATTATAACAGTGATTATGTCATAGAATGACAAGTAAGAGAACACCTCTCTGAAAACATGAGGTGCTCCCATATCAAGGGCAGCAAAGCTCCATCTCCAGAGGGAGTTTGTAGGTTTAACCAAGCATATCATAAACTTTACTTAACGCATCAAACCTGGGTATCAATCCTTCCAAGACAGTTAGAAGGAAAGGGGGCATGGGTCCAAATAGAACCGTTAGAGGCAAAGAAGCAAAAATATTTTCCTTCAGGTGGAAGGCTTGTCAGAGATATCTTCCTGTGAATCCCGAGAGGGACCCGATGAGAGAAAACTATCAGCTTGTTTAGGATCTTTAAAATCTTTAAATCCCGTAGGTGTCACGATCCTGAGGGTAGCAGGGTACATAACGTAAAATTTTCTTTTGTCGTTCACCAGTTTGGTGCACACAGGGGCGAAAGCTCGGCGAGCCTTAGATATATCACTCGAAAAGTCCTGAAAGACTCTTAAAGGGTATTGTTCCCACATGATGGGTTGAATTTTGCGGGAGGCAGACCAAATAGCTTGTCTGTGCAGGAAATTTAGCACTTTGAAAATGACCACTCTGGGTTTTGAAGGGGTATTTTCCTGGGGAGTAAAGGAACCCAGTCTGTGGATTCTTTCAATAACAAGGTCGGCACAGGTTTGCTCAATGTGTAAGATCTTAGGTAAAGTATGTCTAACCAGGCGTTCCAATGCAGGGCCCTTTACCGACTCAGGGATCCCTGCTATGCGCAGGTTGTTACGTCGCAGCCTGTTTTCAATGTTTTGAAGTGAATCAGTAAGCCTTATATTTTCCTTGGAGTTAATAGCGACTGTGCGCTTCAAATCATGAATATCATCAGTATTATTACTGATGCGGGATTCCGCTTCAGATACTCTGGTTGTTAACCCAGAGATTTGCGCGGCGATGTCATGTACTGCCTGGTTTAACAGTGGGGAAACAGTAGACTGTATAGCGGCAATAAGGTCCCTGTAATGTAGCGCAGCAAGGCTAGCGCTATCTGAAATACCTGTGCCCTTCGCTCTATCTTCAGGTATCGGCTTCTTGGACGCTGGATGGGACACCTCGTCTTTCTCCTCCGCCGCCATGTTGTCTCCGCGACGTTTGTCCTGTCGCTGCTGTAACGGAGCTGACGGCTGTTGTTTGCTCGCCGAGGCTGGACCCAGGAATTTGTCTGCGGGGGGATCGGGACCGGGTTCTGGTAGGTTTCGGCAGTTTGATGCTGTATTTACTCGCCTCTGTGAACGGAGCTGCGTGGATGTGCTGCTTATCCACTCATGCCGGAAGCGGAAGTCATAAAAAACTCATCTTTAACCCCATGGATAATTATAAACAGCAATATCATGGCATCATCGACACAGCATTTCAAGAAGGCACTATCACCAAACAAGAACAACAATACTTACGAGCAGACAATCAAAGTATTCCAACTTTTTACTTATTGCCTAAGGTCCATAAAAACATGCAGAATCCCCCCGGATGCCCAATCGTGTCCGGTATTGGTGGCCTAACAGAGAGCAAGCACATTCCTGGACTTACATCTAAGACACCATGCCATACAACTCCCATCATTCATACAGGACACAGCAGACATCCTCCGCCGCCTACATGACATCAAATTGGAACCCAACCAATACATGGTAACGTTAGATGTCGAATCACTTTACACGTCCATAAATCATGACCAAGGCGTAGAAGCAGTGGAATATTTCATGCGAACAGAAGGAATGGAGGACTTCCACAAACTCCTCAGCAGACTTCTCAAATTCGTGCTTCAACATAACTTTTTCACATTCAACGACCAGTTTTTCCTACAAGTACGCGGAACTGCGATGGGGGCAGCTTGTGCCCCCACATACGCAAACATCTTCTTGGGCTGGTGGGAGGAAGTCCATGTCTTCAATGACCAAAATGATAACCTTACCTCACATGTGATAATGTGGGTAAGGTATATCGATGACATTTTCTTGATATGGGAAGGTGAGAGGGACCTCCTTATGGAATTCATCAATCACATCAATCAAAACAACTTAAACATACGCCTGACTCATACGATCAGTCAGGAACAATTGCCCTTCCTTGACTTAATGATCTACAAGAATAATGAAAATCTGATCTCCACCAAACTGTACAGAAAAGAAACTGCAACAAACACACTGTTACACCAGACCAGCGCACATTTCCTGCCAACCATTGAGAACATACCTAAAGGTGAATTTCTCAGACTTAAGAGAAATTGTTGAGGAATTCAAGACCATGAGAAAGGACTTGTCCAGCAGGCTACAGGACCAGGGGTACAGCAAAACTTCTATCAAGAAGGCAATAAAGAATACAACAACCAAGAAAAGAGAATACCTAATCTTCAAAACGACAGCCAGACCTAAAGATGACACAATCAGATTCGTGGGCAACTATTGTAAAGAATGGAGACTGATCAAAAATGCCATCCAAAAACAATGGCCAATATTACATCTTGATGCCAGACTAACCAAGAAATTGGAAACATCGGTGAAAATGAGCTGGAGAAGATCCCAAAATCTCCGCGACCAACTTGTCTCAAGCCACTTTGAACGACGTAAAAAAACAAAAAGCACTGTTGTAGGCACATATGCATTTGGAGGTTGTAAAGTATGCCCACACATACAGAACACCAAAGAAATCCAAGACAGATTTGGTTAAAATGTGAAACTGTCCCATTTCATCAATTGCAACATGAAAGGGGTCATCTACTGCATATCTTGTCCATGTAAGCAAAGGTATGTAGGGATGACAACGAGACCTCTGAAGCAGCGCATTTTGGAACACATTGGAACAATAAAGGAATGCCAATTCTGACTTGGCCAAAATGAAAAAACTCACTACAGTGGCCCGCCATTTCCACATGAAACATCAAGATAACCACAAAGGACTAAAAGTATTTGGCCTGGACAAAGTCAACCTAGGCATCAGAGGTGGAGACCTAACTAATACTCTGGCCAGGAGAGAAAGCGAATGGATTTTTAAACTGAATACAATCAGCCCAACTTGAATGAATAAAAACATAAACTTTGGTGTGTTCCTATAAAACAACTCCTGGAGTCTCAACAAGTACGCAATCTCTCCCCCTCTTAAGTCTCCATTAAAACACCATCTTATCCTAAGTTTCACCATCACCCAAAATCTACTAAGTCACAATTTTTGCATTTATCACTGGGATTTTCATATATATTTTTTCACTATTAGCACGTTGCCTAACACAGTAGAATCGTCCTGTCACACGTAGCCGCGACGGAGCGCGGCGGGTACAGTACTCACCCGTCCACGCCCGCCGCCGGCTAGCGTGTGCAGGTCTCGGTCTGCGGTGTGCGGGTAGCAGCAGCTCCAGGTGGGGATGGCAGCAGGGGAGCGTCGGGTAGCGGCGTCCTTGCAGATAGCGGCGCCGGGAGGCCGGCGTCGCCATCTTGGTTAAGGGCAGGAGACAGATTGGCCCAGAGTGGAGGTTCCCTCCTCTTCCTGCGCTGACAGCCAATGGCAGCCACCCCCTGGGGATATAGGGGATCTGCCTAGGCTGATCAGTGTCAGTGAAATGAGTCTTTGGAGTCATTCACAACTCCTAGCTGATTTCCGGATCCTGGCTCTTTCTCTCCTGACTCTGGTGCCTTGCTCCCTGCACCTTTCTACAAGGAAGTTTTCTCCTGACACCAATGCTGCAAGTCCTACCTAGTGCTTGTTCCTGCTTGTGTCCCAGAATTACCCTGCTCAGGTTTCCGCTGTCCTCCTTCATTCAACTCAGTCATTCCATCATCTTTCAGTCATCCGGATCCATTTCTTCTATCATCAAATCAACCTCTTTCCGGATCTTCCTCTATGTACTCTGGCTCATCAAGTATACGTTTCCAGATTTACCTGCCCGTTGTTAGTATTGTGCTGGACTCTATTTAAGTTATCCAACTGTCACTTAAAGAAGTATTTGAGTGAAGTTTATCATTTATGAAATCCGTTATTAAACCGGCATGTTTAAATCCTACTCCTCCTGGTCCGTCTCCAGTTCCTGTGCACCACACGACTCCATCCAGCCCTTCAGCCGTGACACGTCCAAACAGAATAGTCACCAAAAGACAAGCACCAGATGGAAACCTACTGCAATACGATCAAACCAGTGCTGGATCGCCCAAACTCTGCCGACCTTGGAAGCTAAGCAGCAAAGGGCCTGGCTAGTACTAGGATGGGAAACCACCTAGGAACACCAGGTATCGTATATTATTTGTAGGACCACTGGCTACTATATAATTATCACTAATAAAGGTATTATCACTATGCGTAGTCTATTATTTCACTGCTTCAGTCACACCATGTACTATCCACTTCACTATAACACTACACCACTGTATATAAGAAAATGTATTTTAAAAACACTGTCACCAAAAACACAGTCACTATGAGCACGTATAGATAGGAGACCATATATATATTAAAAAAATGGGTACACAACAACCTACTTTTATTGCTTAATCCAGAAAATAAACAAAATATCCGATCTTGTGCAGATACCTCTATTTTTAATCATCTTTATAACCCTATCCCCCCCAAAGAAACCCCCTTCTTTTAACTTAATTCTCTGCCTCCACTAACTACAGGACTGCTACCATAAATATGGAACATTGAAAATTATGCTATAATCCTTAAATGGTGTCCAAGTCATGTGGGGACAATAGCAAAACATCACAGGGAGAATACCCACAGGTACAAAAAGACCGCAAACTAACCAGTAAAAATACCAGATCTCTAAATACTAACTATGCATCATAAGAAACTAGTACACTGCAACTTATGAAGATTGCAAGTGTTCAAACACAAGGTCTAAGTACAACTATGGATCCCCGTACGTAACAGCCTGATTAATATAATTTTAGGACTGGAGACAGTACCATTGGCTGAGACAACCAAGCCCCCACTCCCCAATGGCTAATAACAGCAGCCCCGGCAGTGGACAGCAACAGCCATCAATCAACAAACTCAACACCTGATATGCTTTCACGGACCATATCTCACAGGATTCCCCCACACACAGCCACACCTCCCGTGAACAAGCACCCAGCGAAATGTACGTCGGGACAAGCCGATCACGTGGTGCACACACGTGACCGGCGCACAGCTGACAGACGGGGATGGACCAGCATGGCGGCTGCTCGTGGCTCCCAGCTCCAACAAAGATCTCCGGTAGCAAGGTAACCGCTGGACACGTCCAGCGGACTCCTATTTTTCTATATCTACACTCACAGATCGTGTCTGCTATTTAAGCATACTGTATATTGACTATTTAATACCGGAGACCTGGGAGATCGGGGATTACCCCAATACCCACCTGCATTTTTGGTCATACCGGTCTAGGAAAGAGAATATTTAATGTTGATGAAATATTGTTTTCATTACCTATTTTTTCATTTTTTACTTTATCATCCTTTTTAATTGATTCCTATGCACGTGACCAATGATTATTATCCCCAATTTATTACCAACACAGTGGTAGAAACTATGGGATGTATGAGGATCACAACAGGTCCAGGTGCATAAAATCACTCTCTCTTTCCACAGCTCCCAGACATTTAAAGTCTGACAGACACTACATACCATAATTTTTGGTAGGAATATAAAATCATGGTTCTCAATTTTATAATGATATCAATAATAAAAGCTATATTTTAACTGAAGCAATAACAGCCATTTCGCTGTCTGCGAGATAAGAGTGCCCCCACCAAGAGTATATCTTTCTTTCTCCTTTCCTCCCTTGGAATCTGTGTTGAAGATTGGTATTAGGAAGATTCATGGTATGTGATCAGGGAAGATCACATATCTCCCTCCCTGTTTAAACCTCTGAAGATGACGGTACTTTTATTCAAACATGTCGCGCCTGATGATCTCCTATTTGCATATTGAATAATGAAATTGGCTCAAGACACTGTCTGCCCTGAAAGGATCATTTCTTCAGAGGCTCCTTGTTGCAGAGAAACCACTATGTAAGAAAAATACTCTAAAAGTCAAATAAATACATGGAGGTTGCAAAGTATTCAAAAGACATGGGGCACTCAAGTGACAAAACGTGTTGGAGGGGACCCTAGAGTAAAAACTCACAGGTGTGGCAAAACAATAATGACACTTAAGGCATTGAATGCATTTATTTTTTCTTTATAAATGATCTAACATTGCAATCTTGACATGCATGTTAAAAAATCACCTTAAATGTATTTTACACTATAATTGTCTCAAAAGTCTCTGTTAGCTCTCGCTGTTTAATTCAAATCTCAATGTCTCCACTTCTAAATTCTCATTTTGAGCACTAGATTAAATTAAAAATACACCCTTAGGTACAGATGATCTTCGTATACGGGAAGGAGGGAAGGACAGAGGAAGAATTCCCAGAACTATAAATAGGGCAGGCAGTGTGCATGGTGGGGAGGGCTGTAGAGAGTCTATTGAAGGGGAGAGGGGCAAGAGGAAGCTAGTAAAGAAATCAAATGGGTCCTGGGGTGAAACTAATCACAATATTAGAGCCATATCTAAAAATAAACATAAATTAAAATGCTTACTGGCTAATGCAAGAAGCTTAGTGAGTAAAATCGGGGAGCTAGTAACGGTGATCAGTAGGGACGACTACGACATCATTGGTATTACAGAAACATGGTATAATGAGTCGCATGACTGGGCATTAAACATGGAGGGATATACACTCTACAGGAAAGACAGGGAAAATAGAAGGGGTGGGGGTGTGTGCCTATATGTAAATAATAACTCAACATCATGTGAGAAAAATATGAGCACAGACCTAGAAGAAGACAACTCGGAGACAGTGTGGGCAGAGATAACCGACAATAATAAAAAAACAAAAAACAAATTTATAATAGGGGTATGCTATAGACCACCAAATATAAACGAAAGGGAAGAGTCTCTTCTTTTAAACCAAATCAAACAAGCATCAAATCAGGGTCAGGTATTAATTATGGGGGATTTTAATTTACCCGACATTGGCCCTTATTCTGATTCGGGCGGTACGACCCGCGTGCGGCCGTACCGCCGATGTTTTTATTCTGCACATGCGCAGAGGTCAATCTGCGCATGTGCAGCCCCCTTCGCCGCAGACGTATTTCGTCCGCCGCAAAGGGGGCGTATAGGGGCGTGAGGGGCTTCATACCCTCATTTCCCTATGTGTACGCCCCGCGTTTCATGGGCGTTCCCATGCAAACGCGGGGCGTATGCATGGTAATGAGGGTATGACGCAACTCATGGGGGCGGAAAGCTGACGTCGCCGGATGTCAGCTCTCAGCCCCCATACAAGCTATCACACGGACGATTGTCCGTGTGGTCTCAGCTTGCGGGAGCTGCTGGGGCGTGCGGACCTGCCTTCGATGGTCGACGACCATCGAATGCAGGGGGCAGCTCCCACCATGGTGGAGGCGTACGCCTCCACCATTTTTATGCGGATCGCCAGCCGTCCGTGTACGGACGGCCGTGGCGATCCGTCTCGTGGGCGGGGATTGGTTTGTGCGGCCAGAGCACCGTGTGCGGCTCTGGCCGCACCAACCAGAATAAGGGCCATTGATTGGGAAAATGAAACAGGTAAATCAGCAAGAAGCAATGGGTTCTTAAGCTTACTTAAAGACCAGTTTATTACACAAACGGTAGAAACTCCAACTCGTGATGAGGCACTCTTGGACTTGGAGTATTAACAAAAAACACAGACTTAGTTTCAAACACAAAAGTAATTGAACAATTAGGGAACAGTGATCACAATATGGTTTCACTGGAAATCAACTTCAGTAAATTACATCAAAAAGGATCTGCAAAAATACTAAACTTCAGAAAAGCGAACTTTGAATTATTCAGGGAAGCCCTAACAGGAATTGGGTGGGAAACAGTTATGGAGGGAAAAAATGCAGAGGAAATGTGGGATACTCTAAAAAAGGTGCTTGATTCACTAACTATTGAATACATTCCTAAAGTAACTAAAGCTAAATTCAACAAAAAAAAGCCACCATGGTTGGACAAAAAAGTAAGGTCAGCTATCAAACAATAAAACAAGAGCATTTCAATTCTATAAAAATAACTTGAATGAGGAGGCGTTCGCAAAATACAAAGAATCAAACAAAACTTGTAAAGGGATAATCAAAGCAGCTAAAAGATTATATGAAGAGCACATAGCCACTGAAAGCAAAACCAGCCCAAAGAAGTGTTTTAAATACATTAATAGTAAATGTTTAATTAAGGAAAACATAAGCCCACTAACTGATAGTAGTGGAAAAAGTGTTACTGAGGACAAGGGAAAAGTAAAACTGTTAAATGAGTTCTTCTCATCAGTATTTACTAAGGGAGAGCAGACTGTGGAACGAACATTTACCACAAACGGGACAAATAAGCCAGATCTCATTGTGGATTTCACGCCGAAGGAAATAGTACTGAGGCTAAGCAAACTCAAAACAAATAAATCACCAGAGCCAGATGGGATTCATTCGAGGGTATTAATGGAATTAACGGATGAACTAGCTACCCCCCTACATTATATCTTTAGCAAGTCACTATCGTCAGGTATAGTACCAAAAGATTGGAGAATAGCAGAGGTAGTGCCAATATTCAAAAAAGGAAAAAAAAGAAGATCCCGCTAATTACAGACCCGTTAGTTTAACATCAATTGTGGGTAAACTATTTGAAGTATTTTTAAGGGCTGGTATCCAGGAATATTTAAACCATCACCGTCTACTCAGTACTAACCAACATGGGTTCGTGAAAAATCGTTCATGCCAAACTAATCTACTAGGGTTCTATGAAGAGGTTAGCAAAACCTCGATAATGGAAATGCTGTAGATGTGATTTAGCATTTGATACTGTCCCACACAAGAGATTGATTAATAAAATGGAGAACCTAGGATTGGGTGAAAATATCTGCAGATAGGTAGGGAATTGGCTATGTAATAGGTAGGGAATTGGCTATGTAATAGAGAACAAAGAGTGGTTGTGAATGGTGCTGTATCAGATACGTTACCGGTACTAAGTGGAGTGCCCCAGGGTTCAGTTTTGGGGCCCATTTTGTTTAACATTTTTATTAACGATATTGGGATAGGGTTACTTTGCGGTAACAAAACTTAGCAAAGTCATCAAATCATCAGAAGATGTCACCATGCTTCAAAATGATCTTGCAATTCTAAAAAATCGAAGATGAGGTTCAATGTAGATAAATGCACACAACCAGTGTGCAAGTTACAACCTTAGCGGAGAGGAACTGGATAATTTCATACTTGAAAAGGATCTAGGAGTCCAAATAGACAGCAAACTGGGATGTAGTGCCCATTGTAATGTAGCTACAAAAAAGACAAACAAATTTCTGGCATGTATTAAGAGGGGAATGGAAACTAGGGACTCAAGGGTAATTATGCCACTGTATAAGGCATTGGTGAGACCTCACCTCGAGTACGGAGTGCAGTTCTGGGCCCCACACTATAAAAAGGACATCATATAATTATAAAAAATCCAAAGGCGAGCAACAAAGCTTATTAGGGGAATGGAGACTTTAAGCTACGAGGAGAGATTAAGCAAGCTGGGACTATTTACACTAGAGAAGAGACGTTTAAGGGGGGACATGCTCAACATGTACAAATATATCAAGGGCCAACATAAAGAACTGTCACACACCCTCTTTTCAACTAGAAAGGAATCTAGGATATGAGGACATGAGTATAGATTAGAAGAAAAAAGATTACATTCAGCTAGTAGAAAGAATTTATTTACGGTCAGAACAGTCAAACTCTGGAACTCTCTTCCCAGAGAGGTGGTAACGGCTGGCTCATTAAATGCGTTCAAGGCAAAGTTGGACAAACATTTACTGGATAAAAACATCCATGGGTACAAAAAAGAAATATATTCTGTCTGTAAAAAATATCAGAACCTACCAAATCAGCAATGGATATCTATACCAGGTTGAACTAGATGGATGCAAGTCTTTTTTCAGCCTTACCTACTATGTAACTATGTAATACAGTCCCATTGAGATAAAACACAATTATTATTATTATTATTATTATTATTATTATTATATAGTAGTAGTAATCAGATGTAGCTGTATCTCTCTGGGACTCAATCCACATCAAGTAGTCTGAGAGTGGAGATATGATATACAGGCTGCAGTCATGTAAACCCACCACAACCCTTCAATCAAGTCTCTTAAACACAGAATCAGCCCATAGTAATGAAGAGGGGAAAAAACTGTTGCATCAGCCTGTGGAATAACTCAGAGTGGAAGTCAATATGAACACCAGCTGTAGAAGACGCAGTTAAAGAAATCCACAGTAGGTGGCAGACAGTGGGTGAACTAATTAGCAGATTACAGGTGCAGCTCAGGATAGTGGTAAGGCAGAGTATAATTGTGGCCTAAATGGATGCTGTGATATTGGTATGAACTATGACAACAGAAAATACTCGGCCTGGTATACTGGTCAACTGATGTAGCAACTACTAAGCAGTGCACACGATAAGCCAACAGGAAATCAGCACTGTACATCCAAAAAAAAGGATGAGGAGATGTTTTACAGGATTATTGGCAGTGGGTATAGGAACAGGGAACAAGTACAAGAGTATCTGAGGCCTGGGGACCAGAAATTATACCAGAATAACAGTGTTACTCTGGCAATATACAGCAGGCCAGAGGAGGTTTAAATAAAATTGAAATTCAAAAGTGGCTGGCAGTGGCGTAGCTTGGTTTGGGGCGCCCCCTCCCCCGCCATGAATGGGGGGCGCTTCCCCCCCGGCCGTTGGTGCCCCCCCCCCCATCACCGCAGATGGGGAGCCGGGACGCGCAGACAGGTAAGCCTGCGGGGGATGGGGGGCGGGAGCATTACTATAGCACCGCAGCCCCCCGGTGCCCCCACATGCACAGCCCCTCCCTCCCCCCGCGGGGGCTGCGGTGCTATAGTTACGCCCCTGGTGGCTGGAGTCATTTGAGTGCAGCTGTAGTGCAGGGATTGGTTTAGAGCATGGGTCTTCAACCTGTGGCCCTCCAGATGTTGTGAAACTACATGTTCCAATGTGCATTGCCACATTTTTTCCTATGAGAGCATGCCAAAACTGTCAGGGCATGCTGGGACATGTAGTTCTACAACATCTGAAGGGCCACAGGTTGAAGACATGTGGTTTAGAGCAGGCATGTCCAAACTGTGGCCCTCCAGCTGTTGTGAAACTACACATCCCAGCATTAGAACAATGGTAATAGGACAATGACTGCGCTCCATGACGCTGCAGCTGGTGACCACTCCTTAGGATCTACCAAATCCTTCAAACAACCTCCAAACAGATGGAATGTCACCGGCGCTGTGTCTCCTTACAAACAAACAGGAATGGAGACCTCTACTGCTCAGTTTCTGTTTTTGATCCTTCCTGTATCTGGTCGTTAGACACAGAAATGCTAACTGACTTTAAATATGCACCCTATGTGCACATAGGGGTATCTTTTATGGGTAGATGGTGACCTCTCTTTCCTCCCAATCTCTCCAATGTGCATACCCTCTTCGAACCATCTCTGATATAAACATGGCTTGAACTGGCCTTTTATAACTGCCCTACATACACGTAGCAGTTTCTTTGAATTTTCCTTCTCTGTATAAACCTCCTATTCACATCCACTTCTCCTCCCATCCTCTTTCCCCTTATATGCATAACTCAAATAGGGAGAATGCCCTATATGCGTAGAAGGGTATGTTTTCCCGGTGTCTCATGCATGGGTCCAGAATAGAAGTGAAGATTGAAATGATTTCTTCATAAAAAGTATTTATTCCATAAGACAGGATACAGGAATTTTTTTTTAAAATAGCTAAAAACTGGACAGGGTGGAAACAATCCAAGTGCAACCAGTCTGGATGGAAGCACAAGGATGAACGCTAAGATGGCTCCCTGCAGGTCTCAACGTCCAGTACACTCACAAACGCGTTTCAGGCTCTAAAAAGGCCCTTTTTCAAGGTGTGGAGGATGAGTGTGTTATCAGGTATTTATACCTGTAGACCATCCCCCTAAAAATGGTAGGATACAAATCCTGGTCCGTATGTTGCTTTGCATACAATCTACAATATAAATTTCCTATCTAATACAGGCTCCGGGCTAGCTAAAAAAAAATCATACTAACACAAGTGTACATGGAGAGGAATAGGAATCCCATTTTGGTGGTGATATAATGTTTCATAATTATCGTACAGTATCCAGGTTCTTATTAATTCCCTCTGTATCCTTAGCAGCACTCACGGCTGTTGCCGGCATCCGTAAATCGCCAGAACCGGAAGTAGGTCGCACGTACTTCCGCCTGGATGGAACGCACACATCTGGATATTTGGAACGCATGCCAGCATACCTTGCCATAGTTTTAGCATCCCCTACTAGCAGTGGCGTAAGTTTGTCCAAGTCGCCCGGAGGCAAGATGTATATTGGTGCCCCCCCAAACACACACACACACAATGTTATATAAAATATATACTGTATATATGTCTGTTATGAAATAAATATCTATATATATTTCAGAACTCAGCCACAGAAGTGATTTTGATGGCTTTCAATTAATGAATACCTGCAGGGGAGGAGAGATGCCCCCTTGAGAGCAGGAGCCTGGTGGCAGATGACTCCATTGCCTCCCAGAGTTCTGCCTCTGCCTACTAGCAAAACTGTGGCAGGGCATGATGGGAATTGTAGTTCCACAACAGCCTGACATGCCTGGTTTAGAGAATCACGTGCTGAAAATATGCAGCAGGCACGTTTGTTTACAAACATGACGAAGAAATGTGGATGATGCAGTGGTCCCAGATATTTGCAGAAAGCAATGATATGACAGCCCCAGGTCTGATATCTGGTATTAAGGCATCAGTCCATAACACTTACTGTATCAAGGCAACTTTTCAGCACTGGCAACAATATCATTATTCAAAATATAAGACTTTTTTTGGCACTCACAAATTGATTTCAATTGAATCTATGGTGGATAAGCATGGATTTTACAAGAATGAATTTAAGATTATCATATTGCAGTTTTTTTGCTGTACTTCACACACACTGATGATAACTAAGGATTTGTGTACATACCAACATACTGGCTTCTTTATTGTTATCCACACATACATGAGCACTTGATCTCTGCCAATACTTTAAAGTAAAACAGGTTTTGATTAACAAATTACAGTGGTGCACAATCTGATCATTAGCGAGTGGTTAAGGAAATTGTATGCATTTTCTAACAAATTAAGATGAATCAAATATTTTATTTGAATATACAATGATTATATGCCAGTGTTGGACTAACCTGCCAGTGCTGTCAGTTATAGTAAGACAAATACTGTGTTTAAGCCTACGAACCTTTCGCCCACTGTACAAAGCACTGGTAATGATAAAGTGTATCTGACAAATGGAAAAACATAATGATGATGAACAAGGTTATTTGCTGTCCACAAACCTGCTTTTAAATCTAAAGATGCAACCTGTGCTTTAAACATGTATGTTGTTTTGATGATATCTTTTATGGTGATACTGTATGTGTTATACCATACCTCCCCATTTAATAAATTGTCCAGCAGCAGGATAAACTTAAGATGTGAAATATCTTTGTTTCTAGACTTGTGCACACCAACTGCACATTGACTTGATAACCATAGAGATCTGTTATAAAATAAATGTGATGTGCAAATTAAGGAATAGTCATTAGCATGGTTGGATCCAAAGAAATGCTGAAAAGGCATTGCCAAGTGTACAGTAGAGTGTTGCAGTCGGGTCCTTATCTCTTTTTATTTTTGGGGGGGGATTTTGGTTTTATATATTGGTTGGTTTTAAATACACCCTAACAAGGGCAGGTACAGATGGAGCCCCTCTCAACTATCTTCCTTATGTCGTGGCTCACAATGGCTAGCCATGGCTATCCTATTGTTCTTAGCAGCAATACAATACATAGAACAATGCAGTAGGGGATTATCAGAGTAATCCAATTACTCACTTAATCCTATGAAAGGGCTAGATGAGGAGGATTCCATCGGTATACCCTTAAAAGTGGTTCCTAAACACTTGTGCTTTACCTGTTTACTGTATATATCCATATGTCAGTTCTTTAAGTGCAACCTCATGTACAGTAGGTTCTTCCTTCATTCTCAGTAAGATATTGCATAGAAATGAAGGAAGACATATTAATCACTCCTGAAGAAGTCCAGCACAGGCAGAAGGATGAAACACGTTGAGTGTTTTTGTTGAGACGCTGTGACACCTCATCGTGCTAGCAGGATGCAGCACTGGCAGTTAAGCTGTTAATTTTTAACTTCATTGTATGTCTTTTATTTCACATTAACTATTAGTGTATATACAGTATACACTATTGACTATTCCTTTATTTCTATGCAATTTCCAACTGAGAATGAAGGAAGAACCTACATGAGGCTGCACTTAAAGAACTAAATACAAGTGGTTGGGAACCACTTTTAAGGGTACATTTGCATTTGTTAGAAAGTTGTACAAGGCAATCAGGGATTGCCCACAAGGATGCTTGAAGCTATGAATAAGGCCATGACAGTGCAACTGGAAGGGCTACTTAATGTGCAAGGAGGATAAATGTATGCAGACATATCTGTAATTTATTGTCAAATGCTGGCAGAATACCAACATGTACTTTTAATGTTTTTAACTGAAACATGGTTAAGATTGGGGCTATGAATTTCTGTGATGACTGGGAAGTATTATTTACAGAAAAGATAGCAAAGGTCCTAAAACACCACCCAGAGCTGGCAACATAATGCAGTGGAGGCAGATAAACAAGGGCATCTTGTTGTGTTTTTGTATTCTCTATTATTAAAAAGTTTTTACATACATTCTATCTGTATTTTGGGCATTATTCAGACCTAATCGCTACTGTGTAAAATTGGGGAGGTCTGAGATCAGTTAGGCGCTGCCCCACAGAGTAACTTAAAAATATTGCCAATTGCGAGCCAGCTGAAAATCCATATGCGCTCACTTTTCCTTACCTCCAAAACTTTGTTTTAATTATTTACAGCAATATATATTTGAATAGTATCACATTGGGGCTAATGTGCCTTACAATTAGGGATTCAAACAAAGTGAATATAACACTATGGGTGAAATGTATAGGATGAGAGATTCAGAAAGTGAGAGATTTGGTAAGAAATCTCCAGTTTTTTTTAAAGCCGCAATTATTTACACTGCAAAAACAGTTTGATTTTGCAGTGTAAATGATTGCCACTTTAAAAAACTGGAGATATCTTCCCAAATCTCTCACTTGCTGATTATCTCATCCTATTCCATTTCACCCTATGAGTAAAATGTACTGTAACAGGGTGCGATTTTTTGTTCAAAAATTGCACCTTTTACCTAAAATTGCACATGTAGTACTGAGTTAATTGCGTTAAAATGTGTATGTTTGGAGAACCACAAGCCAAGCATGTGGGGCATTAAAGGGCCCGCTGGGACTTTTAGTCCCACAGTATGACCAATGTTACAATAATGTTTAATGTTACAATAATTACAAAAAATACACCAAGAACAGTAGGGCTTTATTAACATACATGCAAACACCCATTCATGTATGCAAACATACAAACTCACCTACCCTGGCTTTAATGCAGGTCTGTCCTCTACTCCAGTAGGGCTCCGGGGGGGTTAAACCGAAACCCCGAACTGGAGAAGCTGCCTGTGTATATACTCACAAGCCTCTCCTCTCGCCCCCGCTACTGAGAGGGAATCCTAGTGAAGTCAGCCACTGGTACTCCTCTTACCCAATCTTGGCTGACCTCCAGGGGAGTTACACACCCGATTGGAGTGCCTGGTGACTGACTGTAACCCGGTAAATACAAGGAGGACTCTTAAGGCGTTGACCGGTAAGTAGAGGATTGTGGAGCCGGCACCCTCTCCCACACTACTCACTGTTTACATGTGGGACTGGACGAAAACTGAGCCTAGCCATATCCTCAGGAAGATTCCATTATTGGTAGTCATATGTTTTTTATATGTTTTATGATGTGATTGCAATGAGAGAACAAAATTCTATTTTATTCTGACAATATTACACTACAGTATCTCCACAATTTATTTAGCCTCTAAACAGGATTAAGGACCAAAAGTGTACATCTGAAAATCCTACTGTGTACAAATGTAAGATCTATATGATATTAATTTTTTTTGGATCCCTAATTATAAGGCACCAAAGTGCTAACGTGACAGCATTCCAATTTTTGTTGTATGTGTCCCAAGGGTTTATGGTGAAAGCAGTACCGAACTTCCCATTAGGCACGCAAGGCACATGTTTGGGGGCAGCACTTGGATGCTTGTGATAGTACTGTTAGCCTGAAATGTACCAGAAACTGCAAAATATACACTGTAATGTACCCTATTCTATCTTAAATAGAGTGTAAATGGATAGGACATGCAGATACTGCATGTCCTATCCACTTAGTAAATATGTATACATAATTAAAAAAAAAAATCCATTAAACTGGCTATTATCAATTGAGGGCTTATAAGTAATAAATAATTACCTAATACAATTAATACAATCAGGTGGTGGTGGGGGACAGTCACTACTGTAGTGCCTAAGGGTGCCCTGTATGTTGACAGGAAGCACTTGTTAATTTTTGTACAATCAGTTGCACTAATTGTATACTTCTTTCTTAACTATTTACAGTATATTTTGTTAAAGGTATTTTATGAGCTATGATGCAATTTTATTTTTAAACAAATACATATTTGTCAATGTACTGCAGGATACTTAACTTAAAAAAAATAAAATAAACGCTAGCAATGTAATTTAAAATGCTTATCTTATTTAGTTGCATTAGCTGAAGAAGACTTCGTTTGTCCAACTTATTTTTCAATTATTGCTTTAAAACCTCCTGCTGATGGTTTTTCAAGCGCAAAATTTACACAATATTACCTCTGTTTTTAAACAAAATTGAATCAATTTGCATTGACTTATTGCAACAAAACCAGCTGTGAGATTCTAATGAATTGATAGGTTTTGTATGATCTCCGAAAGTCAAATTTATATGTAAATTACATGCTGTAGTTCATGTTTACAGCTGAAAAATTATCATTATGCATACCTAAAAGTTCAAATGTACCTTTTTTGCCATTTTAATATGTTGATAGGAATACCCAACTTCAGCTTAGTATTAATATTTCACTCTATTAGTGTATCAGTTATTAAAATACCACCTGAGCCTGATCTGAAGATAGATTAGATTTGCTGACTGTCCATGTGTACATTTCAGTTTATTTTCTTTAATTTTTAATTTATTTATTACAATTGCCAAGATATACAGCTGTGGACGGGCATCATGGGTGAGATTTAATAGGGTGAGAGATTTGGTAAGAAATCTCCATTTTTTTTTAAAGTGGCAATCATTTACACTGCAAAATCAAACTGGTTTTGCAGTGTAAATGATTTCCGCTTTAAAAAAACTGGAGATTTCTTACCAAATCTCTCACTTTTTGAATCTCTCATCCTATTAAATCTCACCCCATGCGTCATTTTGTAATGCATCTGATTAACAGAAGTTCTACTGACCAAAACTCAAAGCACAATTTAGCAACACTCAATATATTGCATATATAAAAGGTAATAGGCGTTTTTTATTTATTAAGTCACTTCTTCAATAGAGCAGGCAGATCAGTAATGATTGCTTAATCCCCATAGCTTGCCTACTTGTGTAATTTTTTATTTATATAGTGCTATTCTCTTATAAGATTCAATTCAATTTACAGTTTGCAGAAGGCGAGTCAGCTGTTTTCAGCATGCTTAGTGCGGTGCTCTGTACTACTGTAATTCCTATCATTCCCTGTTTTGTTGGAGCAGAAACAATTGCAACTTGATAGGAAATTTGAAATAAACTCAACACAAATGGAGCCAAAAGTTATCATCAAATTATGCTGTGGGACAGCAATGCTCATCAGTGTGCCCCTAATTGATATATATATATATATATATATATATATATATATATATATATATATATATATATATATATATATATATGACACAACAGACAACACATAACAAATATGTTGTCATGCCAAACCCTTCACACTCAAAGATCAGTTCATTTTTTATTTACTGTAAACTAAAAATGTCTCTACATTCATCTCCTGCTTCAAGGTTCTATGGGGCAGATTTATTAAGCTTGGAGAAGAGATAAACTGGAGATAAAGCAGATAAAAGGTAAAAGGAGATAAAGCACCAGCCAATCAACTCCCAACTGTCTTTTTCAAACACAGCTGATTGGCTGGTGCTTTATCTCCTTTTACCTTTTCTCCGCTTTATCTCCAGTTTATCTCTTCTCCAAGCTTAATAAATCTGCCCCTATATTGGCCCTACTCCCATTTAGGGCCAGCAACAGAAATCATGGGAACCAGTTCAGTGATCTCTCTGGCTCTACCTCCACCCCTTACCCCCAACCACACTTGTCCCCCACCATCCTCCAAACATTCCTACATTTTATATTATTATTATTAATAATAATAATCTCAGTCTCCTACAAAGGCATGCTCATAGGGTGTGCCAGGTGTGCACAGGCCCTGTTCCGCCCTCAAAATCGCCATGCAGCCCGGTTGGCACTGTCTCAGAGTGGCTCACTCACAAATTCACAATTCATGATGCTGCCCAACTGATAGTCTCCCCCTCCCCCCAGGAATCATGCTGCAATGGACTGAGCCTGAGGAATGGAGCAGATGGGAGGGAATCTGATGCTCTATGCCCAGCTCTGCCTCCATATTATCACAGCCGGGTGCATGCGGCATAACGCAATGATGCCATCATGCTGCACATGCGTCATCACATCAATCCGAGCTCTCTCTCCCTCTCCCGCTGGGCCCACTGTACTGCACGCTGCCTGAGCTAGTGGATGGAGGGAGGGGAGGGCTGCCTGCAGCTGCTTCTTGTGCAATCTCCTCCTCTGATGAGAGTAGAAAATGCCTGGTACTGCCAGCAGACTGACTGACCAGTTCAGTGTAACTCTCCAGTACATACGGTTCCTGGTGTGCAGACTTTAAATGTAAGTTAATTACTCTTGGCTCTTATATCTTGATAAACAAAAGTGGTTCTGTGAGAAACTGAAAGTGATATAATATAAATAAATAAGCTAGCAATGTGCATGTAAACCCCTCCTGACAACGAGCACATAGACCCTCCCAGCCACAAGCACATTACAATCCCCTGGCAATAAGCATCAAATCCCCTGGCAATGAGCATGTAACCTCCTAGCAGTAAGCATGTAACCCCTGGAAGGGAACATATAACCCCTGGAAAGAAGCATGAAACCCTGGGCAATGAGCAAGAAACAATGGCAATGAGCTTGTAACCCCTGGCAATGATCATGTAGATATGCAGCAGTTCAGGGGGAATTATGTGTGAAAGCAGCACTACAGGGGGCATTATGCATTTAAGCAGTACTACGGGGGCATTATATATGTAAGTAACACTACAGGGGGCATTATTTGTGTAAACGGAACTACTATGGATATTATGTGTGTAAGTGGTGCTACATTTATGCCCAATAGACAGTGATAGACATGCTCCCTATGCAGTGATGGACATGGCCCCTCTAATGGTCCCCCCTACTAAAATGGACAGCACATGTTCTCCTATACAGGTTGAGTATCCCGTATCCAAAATGCTCGGGACCAGGAGAATTTTGGATAACGGATTATTCCGTATTTCGGAATATTTTAATATTTCAATTATGTATTTTGAAGTATCTTGCATGTATGCTGTATAAACACATAAAATACACACAAATATATTTTAATACCACATAAAATACACACAAATATATTTTATTTGTTAAAAAAACAAGGTTTCAAAACATGAAACAAAATTTGTGTACTATCTCAGATATTGAATTTGAATGCCAAGCAATAATTTTCTTGCACATATATAGTGCCAGTTACATATCATGTCACCAGTAGTGCTGTTACAAATGTCCCCAGTGAGTTTTTAGCAAAAAAAAAATTTTTTTTTCACTTTCTGGAATGTATGGTTTTCGGAATAATTCGGATAACGGATACTCGGATACGGGATACTCAACCTGTATAATGTTTCCATGTACTCCCTCATGTGCTGCCCCCATTTATGAGCAGAGTGCCTGACTCCATGCCCCCCATCACCAGCAGAGTGTCAGACTCCATGTCCCATATCACAAGCAGAGTGTCTGCTTCCTTTTTTCACATCACCAGCAGAGTGTCTGCCTCATGTACCTCCATCACCATCGAAGCATACCTCGAAACTGTCCTGATTTTTGTGGGACTGTCCCGGTTGGGGGCAGTTTGGAGTCCCCCCTGTTATCCTTTGTAATGTGTCTTTTCACTGCAGAGAGGGCATGGCCTTGTGGGAGGATCACAGACATGGGCCACTTCCCCTGCCTGGGAGACCATACCCCAGAATTTCTGCATGCTTTCAGCGATCTTGTGTCCCTCCTCCACTGGTAACAATGTTGGGAGGCATATGTGTCTGCCTCTGGCTTGGGGGCATATCATGCACCTGCACAGGTACAGATGGAGCGGGTCCCATCTTTGGCCGGCGCTCGCCAGATCCCTTGCACTGGCGAGCGCCGGCAATAGAGACTGGGACGCGCGTGTGTCTCACATGCACGCATGTCCCAGTTTCCTGTCGGCGGGGGGACGGGAACCCTGTCCGTCTCTGCTTCAGGGAGACGGACAGGGTTTGGGGGGGGGGGTGCGGCAAGGCGGCGGGTCCCGAGGCGACTGCCGGCGGAAACCCGGGGGGAGCCCCATTGTAAGGGGACGCGCGCGCATCTCGTGGTGGCTGGTGAATCTTCCGCCATCCCCTGCAAAGCTGGGACCCACTCCATCTGTATATGTAACCAATATCTCTGAATTCTATTATCATGTAGTGTTCAAGATTGGTTACTAATACTATTCAATGAGATGGGGGAAACAATGTATTTTTTACTTACTCAGTATTAACCCCTCCCTTGCATGCACCTGAGTGGTATTACTGAACTAATTGAGCATCTACCACTATCCATATGTATGCCTCCATATCCCCCCTTCCCCCGCAGAGTGTATGCATCTATCTATATCCCTCATCCCCCAAGGTATTCTAGCATTTATCCCCCAGCATCCACCTTTCCCCTGTGCTCTATATAACATATTTTCTTCTTGCCCAGACCTTCATCCTGGGCAGGGGTCCCAGACCCCACTGTTTCTGATAGCAGTCCTGTACAGAAGCCAGCCTTACTAACTTGGAACTCAGCGTCCTTGGCTGCAGTCATGCTTCCGGACAATGTTTACTACATTGTTTGTTCCACTAAAAAAAATATTGCAAAAGCATGAGGGTTAACCCCTTCAGTGCTGTAGTGGTCATATTAGCCGCGTGAGTCAGCCTATACACTTTTTTTTTTTTAATTTTGAAGATCAGAAACACATTAAGCGACAGATACAGTAATGTGAGTGTTGGTGGGCATCATTTTTTGAGAGAGCAGGTAATATAAGGTGCAGTTTCTTAACCTTCCAGTAATCATTAGTTACTGTAAAAGCTTTTTTGAATCATAGTTTTTATATAAATGTGTAATAAAAGCCAAATTGCTATCACCATTTCCTGAGTGTTACTGGTATAAATCATTCATGAAACCTTGACCGTAAATTTGTATAACTCATATAAAAGTAGTGTATTTTTATGTTGTATTTGGAAAAGGTATTAGCAATCAGGATTATTCTTTAGACCAGGCATGTCCAACCTGCGGCCCTCCAGATGTTGTCAAACTACACATCCCAGCATGCCTTGCAATAGTTTTAGCATTCCCCAATAGCAATACCATGGCAAGGCATGCTGGGATGTGTAGTTTCACAACATCTGGAGGGCCGCAGGTTGGACATGCCTGCTTTAGACTATAATATGTTGTGCACAATGAGGTCTATACACGTATACATTTATTAAGCAAGCAGTGCTTAATCTATGCTTAAACATCAAACTTACATGTAAATGGAAACTTGGGTCTTCAATTACAGATATATCTACTCTCATTGGAGCTGTGATATGACCACTATTGCCCGCTTGGCGGAGCAAGTTGCTTCCGCCACTCACATGTGCTGTGTCGGGCACTGACCAATGTACTTCAATGAGTCAAGGGTGCGACTGACACAGGAGCATGGGATGAGTGCGCGCCTTTTGCCACACAAGTCTCACGTGCAACATGGCGTAGCTCTGATATGCTGGCTAAATCTGTGTATGCAAATCAAACTAGAATAAAAATATGCATCCAAACATTTGATATATTCTGAAAAAGTAATATCAACACTTTATAGAGATGTCATCTTGGTAAAGAAGATGCAGTGTCCCAAGTTATAGTTATGAGATTGTAATAATTTATGTAAACATAAACAAAATAAATTTACTTGGGTATCAATCCCCGCTGCTATTTTCAATGGGGAAAATAGCGGTGGGTGCCTATTCAATGCTTCCTTTTCTGACAGCATTGAAGAGGTTTATTGAAAGAATAGGCCTGTTTTGCCGATAACGGGCCAGAATTGTCGCAATCACAGACGAATCTGGACAATCCACGGCCGTTTACGCGACCACGCCCCTTTTTCGCCAATGAGCAGATGGGACATTGAATCCCACCTGGCGATATGCTGTCAAGCAAAAGGAAAATGGGCCAGGGTCACGGCTGTTGGGACAGATCGACAGTCGTGACCCATGATTAAAATTAAAATGTACTTTTTTTTTTTAATTCACAGAATGATTACAGTAAGATGCTTAAGGGTAAATTTACTAAAGCTTCTAAAAATTAAAAAGGGATGTTGCTCATAGCAACCAATCAGTTTATGACTATTATTTCTCTATTGCATCTTAGAAAATGATAGACAGCATCTGATTGCTTGCTATGGGCAACATCACCTATTTTCAAGTTTAGAAGCTTTAGTAAATAAACCCTTAGAATCTCCTCCTAGAGCAGGGGTGGCCAACCCATATGAGACGAAGAGCCCCAAAAAAAAATTCTGTTAAGACAAAGAGCCGCAACCATTCAAAAATGGGTGTGGCCTTGCTCCCATAAGGCCACTCCCCATGTTTAAATGGGTAGTGGCTTAGAATGACATCAGGACACACCGGCTGAGGCCCGAAACAGCGTTGACCAAATAAACATCACCTTTGAAATATAATGGTCCCGAGCATTTCGGGTTACAGTATACTCATCCTGTATCATGTTCCACTATGCAATTTAAGTGAATTAAAGCTGGCACGCACATGTGTCCGCCTCCCATTCACATCACGGCAGTGATACAATCAAGGGCGGCATGCCATGCTTCATTTGCATTGTGATCCCGCAATAATGTAGAAGGACACATCTGCTCTTACACATTTACAAAATCCTTACACTTATGCTTTACAGCTGGGAGAGGGATGGGGTTGGATAGGAACATCCTAACATAGACAAAGTAGAGTATGGGTATGTTTACAAATACGTGCAGATTATAAAAAAGATCAATCCTGATCAATTCTGCCGAAGTGCGTACACTTGTCACTTCACCTGGCTTCATACATAGGACACAAAGTATCTTACAAGGCTGCAGACTCTAAATTTCTTGACCTTTAACTTTATGTAATATTAAGTATTTTGATACTATATAATTAATTTCTATATTAAAGTAATTATTAATGATATTGCCTTGTTTCTTTAGCCAATAACATACCATGTTATACAGTATATCTTAAATCGACAAAACTATCTATAAAACACACATTTTTCTCTACGTTCATTGTACCCTCATTCAAACAAATACATATTTATAGTGAGTTTTTCGTCTGCTCAGGGATAAAAAAGGTAACATTTTTATAACTAGCTATTGAGTAAAACAGAAAGATTCCTGTAGGACAAGTGGCAGCAGAGTCTCTACTTTCCTACCCATAGAGAGCAGTTCTACTGTACATCCCGCTGTTCCCAAACATGTAAATGTATCAGAGAAACTGAATTATTTGTAGGTGGTCAGGAGCAGGTGCACATTTTGGATGAGGATGATAGTCCCCAGCAGTAGGGAATCTCGTGATTGGCTGTTTACAAACGCTTCGATGTGGTCTCATATTTTATGCTTTTGTTTGTTTAAACAAAGTTTTTTTTTTTCTTTTTAATGTATGTAACAGAGAGTAATGTCTGCAGTATTAGGTATGTTTTTGCCATGTTACTCGTTCAGAGCACTAGCATAAATAAGATGTAGTGTATGTGATACACAGTATACCTGGTGTAAAACAAACTGTATGAATATGTATAATGTATGCTACTGTTACTGACATGCACACTGTATGTAGAGATCTGCAGTTTTTCATATTGTTTCAATGTCTAAGCCAACTCTGAATTAGCCTTGTGCGTTTCACTTTAATTGTGATATTAAAAAGTAAAAATGTATTTATTGGATAATTTCTTCCTTTAGAAATGGTACAGAGTATGTATGTGAAAGGCTTTAAACATGGGTTTCATCTATTTTGCTTCCTTTATCCTTACCATGACATAAGTTGCTGTCTGCCTATATTTGAAACCACCAATCTGTAGAGCGTATTCCTATTGCTAATAAAGAAGTCACTCACTCAAACCTTTGAAGCATTAGACATATTTGCATTACCTCTTTCCCCTTCTCATTCGCAAGTATACAGGAGGGTAAGCTTGTGGCCTTGGGGAGCATTAAAGATGCCAGCATTCATCAAGGGGATGGAGGTCCCAATCTGGTGGACAGCTAGTTAACTATGTACAAAATGCAGTTATTTCAAGCATGTTTTATCTCAATAAGGAGCATGAAATAATATATAACAATTCCAATCAGCAGACTGGGAATCCATCTTTATTAAAAGCTTAATAAAGATGGATTGATCCTCTAGCAGACACATATGTATGTTAGCACTTCTTATTTACCAGTAAAAATTTAGTTTAAATGTACTATTTTTGTCATCTAATTCTGTTATCCTTTTTTCCTAATGAGTAGCAGTACATTGAGCAGGGATTAAGGTGTGGTCCGTGTTCTTAAAGCAGATTGTTTTTAAACAAAAATAAAACAAAGAAAAATAACACTTTGGGGAAATTTAATTGGCCGTAGTATAATTACCGAAGCTAATTGATCCCTGGGGGCGTATTCAATTAGTTCTGATAGCCGGCAGTATCAGGGCTAAAAATCTGAGGCAACTGACACGCTTTTGCAACTGAACGCAAAAAAACACATGTATCCAGAAATTGTTCCAGATGCTTTTTTTGCATTAAAACAGGACTCAATTGAATTGCCCAATAACACCATTGGGTAATCAATAGCAGCAGATTCTCCTTATATTTGCACAAAATGTTTTCATGATCAATTGAATCATGAATTTATCTAAAACATAAATTAGTTTATTTTCTTATACCTGTTTATTCACATCACTAGCTATTTACTATTTTTCAGCCGCATAATAACTACAAGTATATTTCTCTTTTTTGTTTCAGGTATTTACAAAAATAAAGTTGTGATATTAGGGATAGTATTCATAACAATGCAAATTGGATAGATAATATACTGTAAAACATTTTGTAACAATTATTCTGATTTATCATTTATATATATATTATATAGTTAGTAGGATGTGCACAACATTTTAGTACAGTATAGTCTACATCTCCTTTAAAAGCATCATACTTGTATTTGGTGCACTAGGTAGAGTATGACATACTGTACCCTAGCACAATTTAAACATAATAATTATTTTAAAAAATACATTGCGCAAGTTGCTATTTAGTGTAGCTGGGGTTAAGGCAGTGCAAGTAATGTGTACTTGAGATGGCTAGCAATGGCTATAACTATCTTCCCTCGTGGGTCCTGGAATGTCAAATATGTATTTTTTTCAACCTGGTCAACAGAAACGTAATCAAGTAAAATGTTATAATATGCATAAAAAGCAGTTTCATCCTTATTTTTACAAGTTTTCTTTTTTTTTTCTATATTGAAAAACTCTATAGATGAGTTCTCTTTGTGTAACTGCTGTGGTAGCTGAATCTCAGAATAATTGTTGTTATGGATGGCTGAATATGGACATTTGTGGGCAGTGAAGTAGACAAAGCATTGCTAAACTTTGCCATGATATACCCTTAGAGATTTGTAATGTACGAAGTACATGACTATCTTCAGTATTTTTTGTAACAACTGGAATAAAAAGTATCTAATATAATATTGCAATATTTCCTAATATGTCATAGGAAAAATATACTATTAATAATTAGACAATATATTTATTTATACCAATTTGATATGTAATATGGACATTTTAAGGATTATAAAGGGAACCTCAATTTAAATATGAGGACTACAAAATAGTATGCACTAAAATGAACCAAAAAATAATTAAAAACCAAACATACAATAAGAAATGTTAAATATTCATCTGATTTGTATCAAGATAAACAAGACACAGCTTAAGAAATGAAGGGATCACAAACTGTAAAAAAAGACCCTTTATCGATCACATTTTAGAATTAATTGCCATTCCAGTAAATATATTTACTGTGCAGTTTACATTTTTAAGTCACCATTCTGGAGAATGACCACTTTGCGCTGTGTTTGTATATTCAAACTGCAATAAGGTTATAGTCAAACAAGGGGGGGGGGGAGAGAGACTACAGCATGGTCAATTATCTTTTTGATTGGAATGACTGAAGTTAGACTATAACTAAAACTAGCAAAGAAATATCACTTTCCTTCCCCTTTTCCCCTTCCCTTTCTTTTGTCTTCCCATTTCCTTCCCTCCTGTGCAACACAAATTATAGGAATGAAACTAGATGGGCCCCTGGTAATTGGTGTGATATGAGCCCCCTGTGATAAGCTTTCATCAAGAAAGGTTACCACATGTTCTACAAAGCATACCCAAGGATAGGTGATACAATTCTCCAATTCCTGACACTAGACAAGAACAAGGGTATTTTTTTCAAGCTCCCCAGTGGAGTGAAACTCGTTGGTGGTTTAAGTGACTGACTGTACCTAAATATAGTCCTGAAACACAGCAGAGAATTCCCATCTTGAACCTCTGAAGATTTGACCATTGAGGATACCTTTCCTGGGCCAACACCATCACCCAGAGGCAACCCCTAATATCTATCTGGTGGATATACTGAAGAGGAACTTGAATCCAGTATATGGAACTGCCAGTGGGGCTTTATTGCTTTTGTCCCTCTTACAACAATACCAGTGAGGATAATCAAGAAATGGACTCTACATCTGCAAACTAGAGCTCAAATACTCAATCTGATTTTGTGTCCCCCCCCCCCCTTATTTTTAAGTTTTTTTTTAATGGTCAAATGTTGACCCTTATTACTGTGGAGTTTATATTGTTTTCAATTTTCAATTTTAAGATTAAAAATTATTTTAGCGGTATATGAAATGTTTAATCATTAATCTTATTAAATATTGGATATTAGCGCAGTCTTTTCCCTTTTTTTTCTCCTTATCTATTTTAGGGATTGACACCCCCCACCATTGTACTGCAGCTTGACAGAGCCACTGACACTTCTGCGCCTCCAACAGACGGAGCATCTGCGTGGCTGCCATGTGCAAAGTCGTTCAGCCGGTCTCCGTGCTAAGAAGATCTAACAAACCCGCTGGCAATACAAGGAGGACGGCACATGTGACTTAGTTGTACCCGGAGAATTTCAATACGGGACAACTTAGGGTAAGACAGGGAAAGCAATGCTGATCATAATTGCACAAAAACACCAACTCCTTCTCAAAAAGATTGTACATTTTGATATTAACCATTTAATTATTTTACAGGTACCACTCGAGAAATATTATATCTCTATTTACATTAATTCCATTTCAATATTAGCGCTTTTTTGCCATTATCTAATACTACTGCGCCTAATATTGCTAAAGTTTACAATCTAGTAGGAAGGGGAGACAGACAGATTACATGAAGGGCAAGCGAGTGGGAGGTGGCTTGATGGCAGGATGTAAGCAAGGTGGCAAGGGTTGGAGGACAAGCCTCAGAACTAAGTTATGCAGTAGAAGGGTACACCTTGATGAATAGGTAAGTTTTCAGTGCCCGTTTGAAGCTTTGCAAAGTTGGGGAGAGTCTAATGGAATGAGGGAGTGCGTTCCACTGAAGGGGTATTGACAAACGCAATAAGTAGATGGAGCTTTCACAGTAAAGAAAACGTTTTCGGCTCCACTAAAGAATGGTAAGTGATCTGAGTAGTTTAGCCTATGGCAGAGTGCAAGTCTAGCACTCAGCACATGCAGCCTAAATGCAGAGAAAGCCCTTAATTCATATCAATAAGCACTATATCAGGTAGTTTTGCTGAATTTATCATTTAGACCCCTTATCTCATATTAGTACATGGACCCTTCTTTCATTATCTTACTCAGTGTTTAGCTCTAAGTGCTTGAAGAATATCTAGAAGGTAAGATAGTGTCTTAGCTCAGGCAAACTGAAACTCCAGTGTGCCAAAGAGTGAAAAATACTGCAAGAGTTAGAAGTTCATTTACATCCTTTATTAAGTCACCATCAGTGATGGAACCAGAGTTGGGGCTGCAGCACAGATCAAAATTCAAATAGGGTAGCCACATCAACGGCTAGTTAGTCTTTCCTGCAATATATGGCAGACTTTGCTATGGCAGCCAGTGTGGTTCCACTTATTGAACTTGGGACTCTGCTGCTGCCTTACCTTTTGAGCCCCCACTAGTTAGCACCAGAGGGTGAAGTTTCATAAAACAACCGGAGATGTGGGTGTCTAAATGCTAAAGCCTCCAATTTGTGTTTTTTGAAGTGATCCGTTTTAAAAGCTCTCTGAAAATATGGGAATTGTCTGTCAATCTAGGTTCTATATACTAAGATTGCAATAGATATGCTCGCAACACAACTGAACAATGTTCTTGAGACAACGTCTTTGGGTTTCACTGATGTAATAGCATGATACAAATATAAAAAAAAAACTTTCCACTCTTGGTAACATAGGGGTAGATGTATGAAGCAGTGATAAGGGAGGAGAAGTGATAAAGTGCCTGGTACTGGTACTTTATCCCTGGCCAATCAGCTCCTAAATGTTCCTTTTTATACCCAGCCTGTAACTTAAAAGTCAGGAGCTGATTGGCCAGGGATAAAGTACCAGCCACTTTATCACTTCTCCTCCCTTATCACTGCTTCATACATCTACCCCATAGTAACATAGTTTGTGAGGTTGAAAAAAGGCATTAGTCCAACATATAACTGATCCTCTTTGGTGTAAATGACCTGGATGAGGTTATCTTCATTTTAAATGATGACTCAAAGTGGCTGTCCAATCCAGTCCACTATAGTACATTATTATTCGTGATTATACTACTGGATACTATTTTCTGTAAAAAACAAATCTCTAACCTACTTTTTAAATGTATAAATTGAATCTGAAAGGTTGTGATGGCATATTGGCATACTCAATTGGTGCACATAATGCCATGAGAACAAATGCCAGGAGCAGATAGATGTGCACTCACCGCATTCTACGGATGCACTTTAAACCTTTTTGTGTCTCCATTCACTATGGATGATGTTGGTGCAGATACTGTGCCACCCCCTTAGCTCTGTGCAGCTTCCCCACTGCCCAACTCAACTTATGGTCGAGAATCTTTTTTCCTTTTTGCTATATTTTTATTTTGCATTATGCAAAGTCTACAAATATAGAAAGAAGGATAACTGTATTTACTGTGTTGTGAAATGGTTGTTGTAGCAAAGAGATAAAAATAAGGAGTGAAATCCCTTGAGGAATGCTTATGGGCAAATTCAGCAAAAGAAACATGTGTAATTCCCAATTCCAATGTGTACTGACTACATGGTACATGGTTTCTGAGATAGTATTTATATATTAAGAGGCAAGATACATTTGCAATATTTATGTGACAATGAAAGGGTAACTGTAGCTATCTGTTCATAAGGTTTAGTTACATTAAGAATATATGTAAGTGACATATTTTTGGTGCGTTTAGCTTTGTTCACCACATGCAGCCAAAATGCTGTTAAATCATTGTCAGATCTCTATGCTAAGTATATCCACCAACTGCCCTTAGGTACTACAAGAGTAGAAAACTGTGCAGTATGTGTGTCCATGTGTGTCATTGTACTGTGCTTTCCATGTGTGTCCATGTGTGTCAGTGTACCATGCTTTCTATGTGTGTCCATTGTGTCAGTGTACCGTGCTTTCTATGTGTGTCCATGAGTGTCAGGGTTCTGTGCTTTCTATGTGTGTCCATGTGTGTCAGTGTACTGTGCTTTCTATGTGTGTCCATGTGTGTCAGTGTACTGTGCTTTCTATGTGTGTCCATGTGTGTCAGTGTACCATGCTTTCTATGTGTGTGTGTTGGTGTACCATGCATTGTATTTGTGTGTCTGTGTGTGTTGGTGTACTGTGCTTTCTGTGTGTTTGTGTTGGTGTACTGTGCTTTCTATAAGTGTCTGTGTGTGTTGGTGTACTGTGCTTTCTATGTGTGTCCGTTTGTGTCAGTGTACCGTGCTTTCTATGTGTGTCCTTTTGTGTCACTGTACTGAGCTTTCCATGTGTGCCCATGTGTGTCACAATGGCCCTTATTCAGATCTGACTGCAGTACAATTTTGTTTGGAAAATGGGCAAAACCATGTGCACTGCAGGTGGTACAGATGTAACATGTGCAGAGAGAGTTAAATTTGGGTAGGATGCAGAGCTCGATTAAGCCTTATGGGGGCCTGGGACACTTTAGAAAGGGGTGCCCCCTCCTACTTGTTGTTACTGGTCGGAAACTGCAAGGGAGAATATTACACTATCAAAACACAAAGTAAAAGCAGTATAAACTTGGTCAATGGTATATATATCACCACATGAAAAGCCTGTATTTGTCCCTCTGTACCTTACTCTGTAGGTGCCCTGACAGGCTTAGTGCTGCCTCTGATTAAAAACCCTCCCATAACAAGGCAGCTGCTGCTGCTATCCTTCATGGGCCTCAGAAGCATATGATGAGCTCCACCAAGCAGAGCTCAGCACAAGCCTCTCAGCCTCTGATCTCTTGTGCAAAGTGTTATGGGACTTAAAAAATACATGCCAACCACAGGGGGCCCTAGATAGAGGGGGGCCCAGGTGTACTGACCCCCTGTGCCCCCATTATAATCTGGCCCTGGTAGGGTGTGTTGAAACTGAAATCTAAATTGCAGTGTAAAAATAATTCAGCCAGTATTTACCATGCACATAAACAAAATAACTCGCACAAATCTAACTCTCTCTCTGCACATGTTAGATCTGCCCCAACCGGAAATGCACATGGTTTTGCTCATTTTCCAAACAAATTTTTACTGCGATCAGATCTGAATAAAGGCCAATGTGTGTATCTGTGCAGTGGCGTAAGTTTGTCCCAGTTGCCCGGAGGCAAGATGAATATGGTTGCCCCCCCACACACAACGATATTTAAAATATACTGTATGATACAGTATACAGAGAGAGAGAGAGAGAGAGAACACATACATGTATATTTCAGAACTCCAGAAGTGATTTTGATGACTTTCAATTAATGGATTTAAACTGGCAGTGATGGAGAGGGGCCCCCTTGAGAGCAGGAGCCCGGCGGCAAATGACTCCATTGCCTCCCAGAGTTCTGCCTCTGTATCTGTGTGTGTCAGTGTATTGTACTTTCTATGTGTGTCTTTCAATGTGTGTCTGTATCTCAGTGTATTATGCCTTCTATGTATGTACACGTGTCAATGTTCGGTGCTTTCTATGTGTGTCAGTGTGTGCGCAGATAGCAATGACAATAATCGTTATATCATCATGCAATACAGTATATGCATTTAAACCTACTACAGGTAACACACATGGCTGGCACATGTTACATACAGCTCTATCTAAGGGCAGAACAAATCCTGTGTATAGTGTTGAGTAAAACTGTACATGATATATAAAAAAATGTATCTGCAAATAACAACAATTTATAAATATTCAACTACTGCTAGTAAATATAATGAAAATTAATTATAGTGTATTATCTCTAGTTGCAAGACTAGACCATTTTTCCCTATAATTTACATATAACATTTGAATGTAATTTAAGCACGATCTTGCAATGCCTTGGAAATAACATCATCTACACAACCTGGGGGTTACTTAAGTGATGACCCCAGGAATGCAAAAATATGCAATTCATGATCCCAAGCAGCAGGGTATTATGGTTCTGCTAATAGACGCATAATATACAGATGCCATTTACTTTCATAAAACAGCAGGGGTGATAGTCTCTGGTACAAGAAAATCCATGATCATCAATTTCATTAAAGCCCATTGTATTGCACAATAATATTTACAGCAATGGAAAAAGAGCAAGCAGATATTTAGCCATCTGATGAGAATAGTGACTGGTACCATCTGCCACTATAGTTTTTTGTAAATTACCCGCATTTCCGCTCTAGATATCTGGCATTTTGAAGCATGAAATTTTGGGCCTTATTCAGAACTGTTTGCTAGGCTGTGTGTAATCACAGTCTAGCGAACAGGTAAATGCAGCCCGCCACCCGGCCAAATGCCCCCCCACCACGCCAATCCCCGCGCTAGTATGTGGTGGGATGTGTACGGTAACACCCTGGCAAGTATGAAACCTGTCTAAGCTGTTTGGTCCTTGGGTTTGAGCAAGCGCAAACCCCGATCATCATGGACGGGTCTGATGCAGCCCCTTAAATCTTTAAATGTGTTTAGCTTCTAATGGTTGAGTATCCCGTATCCAAAATGCTCGGGACCAGAAGAATTTTGGATAATGTATAATTCAGTGTTTTCAGAATATTTTTATATTTCAATGATGTATCTTGAGGTATTTTGCATTTATGTTGTATAAACAACATCAGGCACATGAAATACACACAAATCTATTTTATTTGTGCATTAAACAAGGTTTCAAAACATGAAACAAAGTTTGTGTTCTATCTCAGGCACTGAATTGAATGCCAAGCAATCATTTTCTTTCATATATTTAGTGCCAGTTACATATCATGTCCTCAGTAATGGCAGTTACATATCATGTCATCGGTTGTGCTGTTACAGATGTCCCCAGTAGTGCCAGTTACATATCATGTCATCGGTAGTGCTGTTACAGATGTCCTCAGCAGTGCTTCTAGCAAAAAAAAAAAAAACTCACTGCCTTTCTGGAATGTATGGTTTTCGGAATAATTTGGATAACATATATTTGGATAAGGGATACTCAACCTATATAATAAAGAGAGTTAATCTTCAAGTATCCCTGTCATCACTTTAAACCATAATAAAAACCAAGTGACAAATATAGAAATACCTGTATATCATTCTATTGCTGCTTGGATACATTTTGAAATGGTTGGATTTTCTTTGATGCTACATTTTTGTTTTTGAAGAACAAAAGTTCAGGAAATGGGTTATATGTAAAGAGATATCAAACCTAAATAACTGCCACTTGGGTACGCTATCCTGGCAGCCAGGATCAGGATGGTCAGAACATAAATGGCATTCCATTGTTTACCATCCTTGTGGATCCTGGTAAGTATTTCAATTTACCCCTAATCCTAACCTAACTCACCCCCTCCTTCAACCCAAATTTTTCCCTCTTAGAAACATAGAATATGATAGCAGGTAAGAACCATTTGTCGCATCTAGTCTGCCCCTTTTTAACCATATTGTTACCCTTAAACTCTATCTGATCCTTATTTCTGTGTAAAGATGTCCATATGTATATCCCATGTGTCACAATCCTGCCAGAACTCAGTGTGTTTGTCCTGTCTTACCTGCCTGTCAGTCTTGTTTCTCAGCCTGCTGCAGCAAGATCTGAGTATTTGCTTGTAACGAGCACCTGGGTGATTCTGATTCAGCCATTAACTCTGTGGTTACCACTTGAAAGATACAAGTTCCCTGTTGGCCTCATCCAGAGACTGTTCCAGGTGTGGCCATTCCCAATCACCCGGATGGCCAATCAGTGCTGCTCTGAGGGGTTATCCTCCCAGCCCTGCATAGACACTTTGCTTTTGCATTGTTGTCAATAACCTGGAAGGAAGCTTCAGTTTGTGTTCCTGCTTAAGCTCTGTATTATTCCAGTTACCCAGCATTTGTATCCTGCTTCCAAGCATTCCTACACCTGTGAGCTTCCAAGACCCTGCACCAGCATTCCTACACCTGTGTGCTTCCAAGACCCTGCACCAGCATTCCTACACCTGTGTGCTTCCAAGACCCTGCACCAGCATTCCTACACCTGTGTGCTTCCAAGACCCTGCACCAGCGTTCCTACACCTGTGTGCTTCCAAGACCCTGCACCAGCGTTCCTACACCTGTGTGCCTCCAAAACCCTGCACCAGTGTTCACCTGTTCCTGCATTACAAGTACCTGCACCAGTGTTACCCTGTACCCGTATCCAGTACCTGCTTCCTGTCCCAGCACCTGTGTTCCCGAGTCGCCTGCACCTGTGCTTCCAAGTTATCTGCACCTGTGTTCATCTGTGCCAGTGTTCATCTGTTCCTGCCTTCCGAAGTTACCTGCACCTGTGCTTCTGAGTTACCTGCACCTGTGCTTCCGATTCACCTGTACCTGTGTTCATCTGCACCAGTGTTCATCCGTTCCTGCATTTCGAGTTACCTGCACCTGTGCTTCCGAGTTACCTGCACCTGTGCTTCCGAGTTACCTGCACCTGTGCTTCCGAGTTACCTGCACCTGTGCTTCCGAGTTACCTGCACCTGTGCTTCCGAGTTACCTGCACCTGTGCTTCCGAGTTACCTGCACCTGTGCTTCCGAGTTACCTGCACCTGTGCTTCCGAGTTACCTGCACCTGTGCTTCCGAGTTTCCTGCACCTGTGCTTCCGAGTTACCTGCACCTGTGACCACTTGCACCCGCACGCTCCAGCATCTGCACCTGTGTCCACCTGTCTCTGCGTGCCTCAGTACCTGCACCCGCAACCACCTTCACCACTGCCTACAGTGCTTCCAGCACCTGCTCTCCAGTGGCCCTACTCTGTGCTTTCCAGCTCCTGTGCTCCCGTGCCTCTACTACGTACTTATCAGTTCCCAGCTTTCCAAAGACTTTTACAGACTTTCTAATGTCCCCTGTACCAGTTCATTCTATGCAATAAACATTACCCATTTGTATCCACTTGCCTCCGTCCTGTTTCCATTGGGTTGTCAGCTAGCCACCAAGGTCACTCCCGGGTCCCAAATCCCCAGTCGTGACACCATGCATGTTTAAATTGTTATATTGTCTTAGCCTCTACCACCTCTAATGGGAGCTATTCCACTTGTCCACTACCCTGTGAAGTAATTATTACTCAGATTTCCCCTGAACCTACATCACTCTAGTTTCAATGCATGTCCTCGAGTTCCAATTCTTCCCTTCATTTGAAAAATGTTTTCCCTCCCTCCACTCTTATTCTATTTGAAAGGTTCTATCATGTCCCCCTTTCCCTTCTCTGCTACAAATTATACATATTGAGATTTAGTCTTTCTGGGTAAGTTTTGTGATGTAGGCCATGTACCATTTTAGTTGCACTACTTTGTACCATCTCTAATGTATTTATATCCTTCTGGGGGTATGGCCTCCAGAACTTGGCACAGTTTTCTAGATGAGGCTGTACCAATGACGACCTATACAGTTATTATGGAAGGTGGATAAGAGACACTTTGGGCGCAAATAGGTGAAAGCTCATTTATTTCCGCAGTTGAGAGGAGTTGGAAATTACCCCTGCTCTGCAGAGCAGCCAGTGATTGCTGAAGAGATGCCATGCGCTTGCTTCAGTGCAGGGAGGAGGGGGTGCAGGGAGGGTACGGCATTTCCCCAAAAATTATTAAAATGGGGGTTGCAGTGTTAGGCCACTCCCCCTTGTCCAAAGCCATGTCCACCCACACTAAGCTCCACCCCCTTTTCAGACTGACCGTGCCTTCGGCAAGGTAGGTCCCGATTTTGGATTTCAGAAAGTTGGGATGTATGTAGAAGATGCTAAATAAATAAGTAGGATCTGATTGGTTGCTATAGGCAACATCCAATCTTCAATAAAACTCCCATCTTAGTAAATTTACCCCACAGAGTCTGAAGCCAAGCCTTACATTATCATATCTAGATTTTTTAAACAGTCATAACAGTGCTGCAACAAGTTACCAATCTCATGGCACTATACAGTATGAGTTATAGCACTATACAGTATGAGTTATGGCACTATACAGTATGAGTTATGGCACTATACAGTTTGAGTTATGGCACTATACAGTATGAGTTATGGCACTATACAGTATGAGCTAATCTAGTATGTAGTTGAAACACTTTATTGGAAAAATATAATATAGAGGAGTAAAATATTACAGGAGAGAAGTTTCATAGAAGGTTGCCATTGTTCAACTATAATGATATTCAATTATGTCCATGTTCAATTTTCAAGGTCATTATATCAAGGAAGAATTTTCACTGCCCAGTGAGTATTACACAGAAATGCATGCACTATACATGAAAAGTAAATGTAAATTGGCATCTCTCATGACTTTAATCAGGAAATCACAAGGTGAAATATATTATCATAAGAAAAATGTTATCATTGGTAAGACAGCCTAAAATACAAAAAAAACCCTTTACATTAGGGAATGTATTAAAATTGCAATGAATAATGATGATGAATTCTATATGTAACGAACGCCGTCTGTTCATTGAAATCATTTCTTGTAATACCATTTTAAGGATTGAAGCTAATGATAATTTTAATCAATTTATTATACTGTATGACAGATTTGCTTTTGCCATTACTATAATAAAATGCCCAGTGAGCCATTATGTCTGTTTGAGGAAACATATTGATTGATTCTATGACACCTTTTTTACTATATAACAACCTTTATTTAACCACTTAGCTGCGTATGATGATTTATACTGTACCTGGAATCTATATAGACCTTAACACATCTGTGCACAAGCCACACTCATCGTCTTCAACAATCCCCAGTATAAAAAATAAACAAAACCTAATCTCCCCCTGGTACTGATTAACAGTGTGGAACCGTGGGGCTCCAAGACAAAGCTCCTGGGAAAGTGACATTCTGTAAGGGATAAAAAATGAAAATCCAGGGAAATGGAAATCCCCAATGTCTCCCTTCATGGCAACTAAAGAGAGAGTAAACTAAAGCGCGTCACATTTATTAATGTATCAAAGGAACAGCAGCAATCTGTAATACTGTTCTAGTAGTAATGCTGGGTACACACCAGCAAGATGCTGCTCATGAGCGGGTCATCACAGGAACGTACGACCCGCTCATGAGCTGACGGAGCCGCCGAGCTGCACAGAAAAGGCAACTGATGTGATCGCGATCCAAACTCGCAACCCGCACCCACTACAATGGTCATTTCTCAGATCCTACCTGCTGCAGGTAGGATCTCAGAAAAGATTTAATGACCCGCGTGGCTGCACATCGGATCGGGATCGCATCAAAATGGCAGCGAAATGGCCAAAATTACAATACAATCTGTCACGATCCAGGTTATACACCATTTTTACCTTTAAAGTGACTCTCCAGACTGTCTCTGTGCTCCAGTCTGGATATCCTCAGTATGGTTTGTGTGCAGATCACAGCACAGATTCCCCAAAGTCTCTCCAGTGATTAGGCAAAGTGTCCTGGTCTCCCAGAGATCAGGAATAGGGTGCCTTAGTATGAGCTGTTCCTCTAGGGCAGGGCTGGGCAATTGCGGCCCTCCAGATGTTGATGAACTACACATCCCAGCATGCCTTGCATCAGTTTCAGCATGGCCACATCGCAAAACTAATGCAAAGCATCTTGGGATGTGTAGTTCATCAACATCTGGAGGGCCGCAATTGCCCAGCCCTGCTCTAGGGGGCTGCTGTTCAATTTAGGGCTAGTCAGGCCCTAATAAAGAGTGACGAGAAACAAGAAAAAAAGGGAACAGCGCCTTACTACTACAATGAAAATCACACAATTGGTAAAATATAACAAATGTATAGCTTCGTAAAAATCACACAATAATTACAATACAATAATAAGGTATGAAAAATAAAAAATGGAATGGGAATTTAAAACGTTGAATTTGCTCGCTCCTGGACATAAAAATAATATTGTAGCTGACTGTATGATGGACAAAAAGAGTATATTACCACATGGTGGATGGTGGGTCACTGTCCACAGGCCATGTAGGAGAAAGGGGGGGCAGGGGAAATTCACAGGTCCTCTCTGGTGTTGCGGTGTCCTGAGATATAGCCGCTGGAGGTATCTGTATGTTGGATTCTGGAACTGCGATCTTTATTCTCCCAAAGGTCCTCAAAAATGGTGCGGTACCTCTGTAGCCGCTAGAGGGTTTAGCAGTGGGATGGCAGGGTGGAGAGGGAGGTGTCCTTGATGTTTTTGGAGACCATAAATCGAATCCACCTGAGGTTGGTTTGCCTTGGATCGTCCAGATTATAGTTGGAAGGTCGGGGGGTTCACTGGCAGGTCATATGCGAGTCCCCACAGTGTAGCAGTGACAGCAGTGAGTCCATGTGGTAGATGGCCATTTTAAAGTCAGGAGTGAGTCCAGGAGTGGGTAGTTTTAAATTCCCATTCCATTTTTTATTTTTCATACCTTATTATTGTATTGTAATTATTGTGTGTGATTTTTACGAACCTATAAATTTGTTATATTTTACCAATTGTGTGATTTTCATTGTAGTAGTGAGGCGCTGTTCCCTTTTTTTCTTGTTTCTCTCCAGTGATTACCTGATGCTGCAGCTGTGAAGCAAAACCTGCAGGCTTGCCTAGTGCCTCAGCTCACTACAGCTGCACTCGTTATAGGCCTCAGCCATGCAGCAAGCAAACAGACTTTCCCAGCCAATTGGCCAGCCTATTCTCCTCCAACCTGCAGGTATAAAAGTGCTGGGAGGACTCCTCCAAGTGGTCAGTACAATTTGTTTCCTTAGCCTGCAAGCAAGGGGAAGTTCCTGGCCATCCTAGTGTCTATGCACTGTGCTCTCCAGCTGGTTGTCCCTGCTGGCTTCTGATTCCATTGCTGCAGTCTCCAGTGAGCCACACACATCAGAAGCCTTCCTTACTGCAAATCCCTTGGCTCATATTCAGACCCTGCTGTCCAATCTTCAATCTTACAATCTCCAATCTTCACTTTGTTCAATCATCCAATCTCCAATCATCTAATCCTCAATCATCCAATCTTCCAATCTCCAACCATCCAATCTTCAATCATCCAATCTTCACTTCGTTCAATCATCCAAGCATCCAATCTTCCAAGGATCCAAACTTCAGGTATTCTACGTCATTTAACTCAAGTGTCTGAATCATTGTTTATGCAAAGGACTGCAATCTTGATTAACTTCTTTCACAAAGACTGCATCTTGTTTACTTATTTCTATGCAAAAGGCTGTTATTGTGTTTATTGCCATATACCAGAGACTCTCTCCTAATTATTATTCATCATCTATGCAAGCTGTATTGATGCCAGATATATTCTTTGTATGAGTTCATTTATTAAACCTGCTCGTTTTAACCCATCCTCTGCTGGTCCCACCTCACTTCCTGAGAACCGCACAACACCATCAGAACTCGCATCGTTACATAATCAGTCGAGATTGTATCTAAATTGGCTCATTTTGGGCCAAATCATCCTGGTGTGGACCCCATATAAGTCTTACTAATTTAGAACATTTTCAAAAGGAAGAGAGAAAGGGATGCGGTTGACAGGTCCACAATAAATATGTAGCCCGTCAATAGGTTGACCACTATTGGATGACAGGCTATAGGTCGGCACATGAAAAAAGGTCAACATACCTTAAGTCGACATGTTCAAAGGGATGACACAAACAAATCCCGAGGTCTGGACGGGCTTCATCCTATGGTTGTAGTGGAATTAATGAAGGATTAACAAGCCCTCTGTATCACATTTTCGTGAACTCATTTCCATCTGGTAAGGTGCCTAAGGACTGGAGAATAGCAGAGGTAGTGCCATTATTCAAAAAAGGGGTGACCCAGAAAATTATTTTAAGGAATAGTATCCAAAAACATTTAGAGCTGCACAGTATAATCAGTATTAACCAACATGGGTTTGTAAAAAAAAAATGCTTGTGCCAAATGAATTTACTGTAATAAACTTTTATGGAGGAAGTTAGCAACAATCTAGACCAGGCATTCCCAACCACGGTCTTCAAGGCACACCAACAGTGCAGGTTTTGTAGATATCCAGGCTTGAGCACAGGTGACTTAATTAGTATCTGAGGGATTATGATTAAACCATCTGTGCTGAAGCCTGGATATCACTAAAACCTGCACTGTTGGTGTGCCTTGAGGACCGTGGTTGGGAATGCCTGATCTAGACAATGGAAATGCTGTAGACATGGTCTTCTTGGATTTTGCTAAAGCTTTTGATACTGTGCCACATAAGAGGTTGATAAATAAATTGGAGGAATTGGGATTTAGGTTAAAAAAATTGTAGATGGGTGGAAACTGGCTGCGGACTAGAGAACAGAGAGGTTGTAAATGGTGCAGTTCTGAATATGATATTTGTGGAGTGCCACAGGGATCCGTTCTAGAGCCTCTTTTATTTAACATATTCATTAATGATATTGGGTTGGGCATACTCGGTAAAGTCTCAATCTTTGCTGATGACACAAAAAATTAGCAAGGTAATTAGAACAGACAAGGATGTATCTACAGTTCAGATCGATCTAAATAAAGTGAGTGGGCAAAAAACTGGAAAATGAGGTTCAATGTGGATAAATGCAAGGTTATGCATCTGAGACATAACCAGTGTGCTAGTTATAACCTAAACGGAGTGGCATTGGGTAATTCAGAACTGGAAAAGGATCTAGGAGTTTAAATAGACAACAAACTAGGGTATATTGTGCAGTTTTATGTCGCAACAAATAAGGCCAATAGGATACTAGCCTGTATAAGAAGAGGTATGTAGACTAGGGACTCAAACGTAATTATGCCTCTTTATAAAGCATTGGTCAGACCGCACCTAGAATTTGGAGAACCATTCTGGGCTCCACACTACAAAAAAGACATAAAGTAATAGATCTGGAAAAATTCCAAAAGAAGAGCAACAAATCTAATAGAAAGGTTGAAGAAATTAAGCTATGAAGACAGATTGGACAAATTGGGATTGTTTATGCTAGAAAATAGACGTTTAAGGGAAGACATGCTTAACATGTACAAATATATCAGGGGCCAATATAATGAACTGTCAGGCATCTTTTTTGCTTTGAGGAAGGACTGTGGGCATTAGTTTAGACAAGAGAAGAACAGGGGTGGCCGGACTTTTGTAACCCGGGATCTACTTTTTGTACACTTACGTACTGGTGATCTACTAGCATCTCCCCCTGGGCCAAATATTCACCTCCCAGTACAATAAGCTCCTTACATATTATGGCACATGGCACAAGCCAAAATTCACATTATGACACAAGATACGAATCAAAATTTACATTATGACACAGGGTACGAATCAAAATTTACATTGACACACCAAAGAACTAGATAACCAGAGCAACTATGCACACTAACCTAACACAAAGGGTCACTTACACTGTGCCCATCCATCCTGCTACCTAATCTGGTGGTGACAAAGGCAAAACTGCCATGTAAAACCCCATTCTCAGGGACAGTGCCCCTCAAGACTGCACCCCCCCCCCCCCATAAAAAAAGGGAAAAAAGGTGTTTTTCCATTGAGAAATTACAGATTATGGGGGGCAACAAAACTCCATCCCATTGAACTGGGATGAACAGAGACCCCCTTTCTGCATCCCCTTCACAAGTCCACAACAAACACATGTGAAAAAAAGCCAGCTTTCTTACACATTTTGCCCGCTGCCGCCGCTGTATTCTGCTCGCTGACTCAGCCTGCCACCTCCACCTTTCAGTGTTCCCGGCAGACGCTGACTGCTCCTCAGCCCTCACAGGGTGCGTAGTGACATCACATGTGCACCCGCGCATTGCATTACTGGGACCGGACCGCTGAAGCCAGAAGAGTAGCGGCTTCAGCTGGTTCAATACTTAAAGCGGCAATCAATTACATGGCAAAGTCTCTCACTTTTTGATTCTCACAGCCTATTACATTCCACCATTAGGGGACATCCAATCCCTGCTACTTTTTTTTTTTTACAGGGGAAATAGTGGTGGTCATCTATTCAATGCTGTAATTTCTGTCAGCATTGAATGCAGAACTCAACAAAACAGATCTGACTTTCAAGCCAGACAGATCTGTTTTGTTGGAAATGGCCGTTGGATTGTCGAGTTCATTGCTGGATCTTGACAATCCATGGCCGTTTTTGATGGCATGCCCCCTTTTCTCCACTCCACAGGTGGAACATTGAATTCTGCCTGTCGATAAACTGTTGAGCTGGCCGAAAATGGGGCAGGATTCCGACTGTTAGAACATTCTGACAGTTTGAACCCAGGATTGAATACCCCCATTATTATTTGGTGCAATTGTGGTTGTATAGACCAAGTCAAATTACATTTAGGAATATAAAGATTAAGCATCACGAGGTATCTAAACTGAATACACCAATTTTTCTATTCAGGAAAGCACAATAAATATTTGAGTCACAGTGCATTGTAAGATTATAAATGATAAAACTTATGTTTACTTTCATAAAAAACATTATTTCTAATTATAATTATTCCATTAGATATTGTTCCTTATAGATATTTGTAAACCTTTAATTAAATAATGACAGAACAAGTACATTTAGCTCTTGAGGACTCCGGTGCTTTGAAGATTAGGACACCCGTCAAGTGTCATAAAGCAGTGCTTTCACAACGTTATGTATAGATATGTGAAAAGAAAAAACACTTCAAATATAGTACTAGAAATATGAATTTTCCATGCCTGCTTGACTGTTGAGATACACATACACAGTACATTGGGGCAAATGTTTTTAACTTGGTAATGTGATCAAGTTGAATGTGGTAACGCACCAGAAAATCAGTTACTAACTGTCAAATTACAGGCTGGGTTTGAAAAATTACAATTATAAGCTGATTGGCTGGTCCATTATCACCTTCCACTTCACCAGGTTTAATACACCTGCCAACATGTTTAGTGTAGCGTTTTGTTATAGCCTCCTATATACTGTGTCTAAACCAAGTTGGAATTCTGAGGTAGAACTGTTTAAAAAGAAGAAATTTTAGATCTTTGGGCCTAAATCAGAGATGTATGCAAAACTTATGGTACCTTATGTACATCTCCGACAGAGAGGGATCTGCACATCATACTTGCCTACCTGACCCTCTCCATGCGGGAAAAAATGCTCTGTTCCTGGACTTCCCTGGTAATGTATGATTGCCATCACCTGTGGTGAAACACCTTTACTTAGCTCCCCACAGGTGATGGCAATCATACATTACCAGGGAAGTCCAGGAACAGAGCATTTTCTCCCGCATGGAGAGGGTCAGGTAGGCAAGTATGCTGCACATGCATTCTTATTTGGCAAGATCACATGCAGTGCCCCATGTCACAGCATGATCAAAATTCTGTAGCCATTTGGGAGCATGGAGAGAGTGATGTCCGGCACTGTAATTGAATAAAAGGTCACGTCAGCCCAATTTTCAAGATGTGAAGAGGTCAGTGTCTGCATCTTTCTCTGCTGCTTAATTTGCACGGCCAGAGTGAAAACAGGTTTGGTTCAAAAGGTGAAAAGAGAAAAAAGGTTAAATATGTCAAGGTCCAGATGCGGAAGATTAACACAATTTAACTGTTGACATAAAGAGAGGTCAAAATGTTCTACACAGTTTTAATTTGTAAAATGTAATGCCCAAACTTGTGTACCGCACCCCCTTTCGCTCACCATGTTTTGCGCAAAAGAGTTTACCATTTCCAATCGTAGTCCACGTGGATGATAGAAAAGGTGGGAAAAAAATGAACAAAAATAAACAAAAAAATTCATGTAAACCATATGTTACATTGACATAGGCGTGCGCAGCCCATTTTATTAGTTGGTGCACAATTGGAGGGGCATTTCTATCACCGCCTACTGGGCGTGTCTATCACCGCCTACTGGGCGTGTCCATCATGCTTGGAATAGAAAAGAAATACACATAATTTCTAAGTGTGTAACAGTAATCCTAACCCACACCCAGAGTACCCTCCTTCAGAGGCGTAACTAGAACTTTGTGGGCCCCATAGCAAAAATGTATAATGCCCCCCCCCCCCCCCCCAACTCTGGTCTCTAACAGTGCACACCTGTATTGGGAACAGTAAAAATGTGCCTCTCCAAAAGATATTTTAAAAATAAAGAACGCACACATTCTAAAAAACGGAAATGCCCATTACACATTGTGTGACACACCGCAATGCCCATTACACATTGTGTGACACATCGCAATGCCCATTACACATTGTGTGACACATCGCAATGCCCATTACACATTGTGTGACACACCGCAATGCCCATTACACGACACACTGCAATGCCCATTACACGATGTGACACACCGCAATGCCCATTACACATTATGTGACACACCGCAATGCCCATTACACGGCACACCGCAATGCCCATTACACATTATGTGACACACCGCAATGCCCATTACACATTATGCGACACGCTGCAATGCCCATTACACATTATGCGACACACCGCAATGCCCATTACACATTATGCGACACACCGCAATGCCCATTACACATTATGCGACACACCGCAATGCCCATTACACATTATGCGACACACCGCAACGCCCATTACACATTATGCGACACACCGCAACGCCCATTACACATTATGCGATACACCACAATGCCCATTACACATTATGCGATACACGGCAATGCCCATTACGCGACACACCGCAAAGCCCATTACACATTATGCGACACACCGCAAAGCCCATTACACATTATGTGACACACCACAATACCATTACACGTTATGTGACACACCCTATAACCCCCTTCTGACTCATAAAGCAATTACAAACTTACCCTCCTTCTTTCTTCTTCTGTCCCATGCTGCTCCTCAGGCGTCACGGCTCCTCTCTGCTTCACAGGTGCGGGATTACGAGATGCCTCTGGACTATCGCCTTACTGCTGGGCAGCACATGTTGGAGCAGGGGGGTCCATTTAATCATGGGACAATAGAGGGAGTGGGAGGGGGGGGGGGCGCCGGGCGTGCTGCTGCAGGGCCACCATCAGGAGGTGGACAAAATGGGACTGGTGTCTCAATGACAGGCTTGGCAGGAGACCATGGATCCATATACAAAGCTCCTGAGATGCAGGAGACTGCTGCTCCTAGGACTCGAGTCAAGCAGATTGGGGACTTGGCTGGAAGACAAACTTGTAGAGGCAGAACTGCGGCATTTTGAATTTGCCGCTCTCCTGAAGCAAATCACAGCTCACAGCCAATCAGGAGTGACTGCGAGCAGTGATTAGTTCAGACAGCGGCAAATTCAACATGCAGTTGCGCTGTCTCTAAAAGTTTGTCTTTCAGACCATTACCCGATCTGCTTTACTAAAGGTTACCTGCCCCTGTCCCTGGGGGGGGCAGGGTATCGGCGGCGGCAGCCAGCGGGGGATAAGCGTGGATATCATACACTGCCTCTGCCAGGGCGCATCACCGTGCTGCTGGGCTGGCTCTCTGAGGCAGCACTGGAGGGGAGGAGAGCGTGGGCAGGATGACAGGAGCGCGGCCAGGAGAACAGGAGTGCGGCCAGGACGACGGGCGTGCGCTGTGGCGTCACCATGTCACGCTAGCGTGTGACATCTATAGAGGCGGGGCCGGGGGCTATCTTGAATGGAACCCACAGCCAGCTCTTCCTAGTCACCTGGCCGCAGTGTTATTTTTGCACTGCGGGCTGGAGATCAGCGGCGGCAGCGGCAGGCAAGTAAGGCTGTCCTGACCTCCGCTGGCTAACGGTGCTGCTGCGCATTTTGCGTGCAATCGCGTGGGGGGTGCCGGCGGCATTAGGAGGTGCCTGTGCACCCCTGGCACCCCCCGTGCGCATGCCTATGTACATTGACCATTGCCATGTTGACCTTTTGACCACATCAACCTTTTCAGTGTCGACTATATGGTATTTACATTTTGAATGTTGACCTATCATTTGGATACCAGATGTCTGTTGTTCACACAGATGATCCAATGCTTTATCTTAGTAAAGAGTTGCAGATCACATAGTCATATCAAGCTACTCTGGGACAATGTAGTGTGGTGATTTTTTATTCTATATACACACACCCATTGAGATTATATGTATGTATGTGTGTGTATATATATATATATATATATATATATATATTATAAGGGTACGGTAGTGCCCTTATATTAAGGCTGAATCCAACGAACGGATTTTTCCCATAGGGAACTTTTCGGATGGGGGCATGGTGTTTGAGGGACTGCACCTCAAAAGTGACTGGGCGTACTGAGCTGAAATTTGGCATGTACGTGTAGAATCGTCAACCGGTGCTGCGTGCAAAATTTCAGGGCGAAATATTAAAAAATGACCAATTAGGAGCGATCTAAACTTTCAACTGCCAGTTTTTTTCTGACACTTCAGAAATGACACTTTGTCACCCATGTTAGTCTATGAGGGTTTTTTTGGGAAGGCATAACTCAGGGTAGAGGAATAATTGAGACTTGGGGTTTGTTTTATTAGGTAGATATTGTCCCAGTGGAGTGCCTTTTGGGGTTGAGGATTTTCAGATAGGTACAGTTTTTTTATAATTTAGTGAAACGTCCCCCATTATAAAGATAGGAGCTCCAACTTGTTGCGCAGCCGCAGAAGCCATCAGCTGGGGGCGTACACAGAGTGGCTTCACTTGGGTGTACCAAGATGGCCGAATCCTGCTCGCAAACTGAAATAATTTGTGTAAGTGGATTTAGCTGTGGCTATGTTATAGTGGGGGTGGGGGACGCTGTGTGTTTATTAGCCCTGACACTGTTCTTATTACAGTTTAGTAGGGTCCGTGGTGCCGTGCCAGAGGTGGCTGTAAGATGAGTGACATCACCTAATTTATTCACTGCACTCCGTGCACTGCCGGGAAATTAAAAAAGTGCTTTCTGTGGGGAAGGGCTCAGGGAGCTGGGCTGCCAGGTGACTATTCGGTCCTACAGCAGGTGGTATATGGCAGGAGTGCTGTCTCCCCGCAGCATCACCAGTGTCCTGTCCCCCTGTGATTCCCCAGCAGCATCCGCCTTCGCTTGTCCCCCTGTGATCCCCCACAGCATCCCCAGTGTCCTGTTCCCCTGCAGCATCCCTGGTGTCCCGTCCCTCTGTGATCCCATGGCAGTATTCCCCCTGGCAGCATTCCCAATGTGCTGTGCCCCTGTGATCCCACGCAGAATCCACCATGTCCCGTCCCCCTGTGATCCCCCCACAGCATACTCAGTGTCCTAGTCCCCCGTGATCCCCTGGCAGTTTAGGCGTACGCATGGGGGTGCACATGCACCTAATAATGATCCCCCCCCCCACAATTTTATAGGAGACAAGCCGTGCAACTGAAAGGGGTGCTGCACAGCTTGTCCCCGCTGTTGCATGGGGGAGCTGACACGGCTTTTACAGAGCCTGTCACTTTCAGGAGAGAGAGCAGTGGGGACGGAGTTTACAGGGAGGGAATGCAGAATTACACGGGAGTCAGGAGGCGGAGCTACACGGAAGTCGGTGGCGGGGCTACACGGGAGACAGGGGGCGGGGCTAACCTGGCTCAGCTCAGCTACTGGCCTACTGCCCAGTGTGCCCACATTGCTGCTGCTGTCATGAAAGGAGAAGAGGGACAACTCCACATCCTTCCAGTCCAGGCATGGCTATACGATTACCTTAAGCAAGTGAGTACTGTACTACTGTGTTTTTTTTCCCCTGTGAAATGAAGTATGTAAGGTGGGTTAGCATTAGGCTGGAGGAGGGAGGGTTAGATTTAGGCACTAGAAGGGACATAGAGTTAGGCTGCTGGGGGGCTTAGAATTAGCTGGTGGAAAGGGAAGGTTAGGCCGCAGGGCAAGTGAGTGCATCTGTGTGAAAGCCTGCAGGCCGCATGGTGAGGTAGTGCATCAGTGTGATTTAGCGCAGGCCGCAAGGTGAATGAGTGTGACAGAGCGCAGGCCGCTGAGTGAAGGAGCGCGTCAGTGTGATAGAGTGCAGGGTGATGGAGCGCGTCAGTGTGATTTAGCGCAGGCCCCAGGGTAAGGGAGTGTGACAGAGTGCAGACCGCTGACTGAGGGGGCGCATCTGTGTGATAGAGTGCATGCCCCAGAGTGAGGGAGCACGTCAGTGTGATAAAGCGCAGGCCGCTGGGTGAGGGAGCATGTTAGTGTGATACAGTGCATCAGTTTGATAGAGAGCAGTGTGATAGAGCTCATGCCCCAGAGTGAGGGAGCATGTCAGTGTGAAAGAGTGCAGGCCGCTGGGTGAGGGAGCGTATTAGTGTGATAGAGCGCAGGCTTCAGGGTGATGGAGTGTAGCAGTGTGATTTAGCACAGGCCGCAGAGTAAGGGAGTGTGTCAGTGTGATTTAGTGATGGCCGCAGGGTGAGGAATCATGTCAGTGTGATAGAGTGCATCAGCATGATAGAGAGCAGTTTGATAGAGCGCAAGCCGCAGGGTGAGGGAGTGTGACAGAGCGCAGACCGCTGAGCGAGGGAGCGCGTCAGTGTGATATAGTGCATGCCCCAGAGTGAGAGAGCACGTCAGTGTGATAGAGCGCAGGCTTCAGGGTGATGGAGCGCATCAGTGTGATTTAGCGTAGGCCCCAGGGTAAGGGAGTGTGACAGAGTGCAGGCCGCTGGGTGAGGGAGCGTGTTAGTGTGATAGAGCGCAGGCTTCAGAGTGATGGAGTGTGTCAGTGTGATAAAGCGCAGGCTGCAGGGTGAGGAAGCATGTCAGTGTGATACAGTGATAGAGAGCAGTGTGATAGAGCTCCTGGCCCAGAGTGAGGGAGCATGTCAGTGTGATAGAGCGCAGGCTTCAGGGTGATGGAGTGTATCAGTGTGATTTAGCGCAGGCCGCAGAGTAAGGGAGTGTGTCAGTGTGATTTAGTGCAGGCCGCAGGGTGAGGAATCATGTCAGTGTGATAGAGTGCATCAGCATGATAGAGAGCAGTTTGATAGAGCGCAAGCCGCAGGGTGAGGGAGTGTGACAGAGCGCAGACCGCTGAGCGCGTCAGTGTGATATAGTGCATGCCCCAGAGTGAGGGAGCACGTCTGTGTGATAAAGCGCAGGCCGCTGGGTGAGGGAGCGTGTTAGTGTTGATAAAGAGCAGTGTGATAGAGCACAGGCCGCAGGGTGAGGGAGTGTGACAGAGCGCAGACCGCTGAGCGAGGGAGTACGTCAGTGTGATTTAGCGCAGACTGCAGGGTGAGAAAGCGTCAGTGTGATATAGTGCAGGCTGCAGGGTGAGGGAGTGTCAGTGTGATTTAGCGCAGGCTGCAGGGTGAGAGAGAGCGTCAGTGTGATATAGTGCAGGCTGCAGGGTGAGGGAGCATCAGTGTGATATAGTGCAGGGTGAGGGAGCGTCAGTGTGATATAGTGCAGGCTGCAGGGTGAGGGAGCGTCAGTGTGATATAGTGCAGGCTGCAGGGTGAGGGAGCGTCAGTGTGATATAGTGCAGGGTGAGGGAGCGTCAGTGTGATAGAGTGCAGACCGCTGAGTGAGGGAGTACGTCAGTGTGATAGAGTGCATGCCCCAGAGTGAGGGAGCATGTCAGTGTGTTATAGTGCAGGCCGCTGGGTGAGGGAGTATGTTAGTGTGATATAATGCAGGGTGAGGGAGCGTCAGTGTGATATAGTGCAGGCTGCAGGGTGAGGGAGCGTCAGTGTGATATAGTGCAGGCTGCAGGGTGAGGGAGCGTCAGTGTGATATAGTGCAGGGTGAGGGAGCGTCAGTGTGATATAGTGCAGGGTGAGGGAGCATCAGTGTGATATAGTGCAGGCTGCACGGTGAGGGAGCGTCAGTGTGATATAGTGCAGGCTGCAGGGTGAGGGAGCATCAGTGTGATATAGTGCAGGCTGCACGGTGAGGGAGCGTCAGTGTGATCTAGTGCAGGCTGCAGGGTGAGGGAGCGTCAGTGTGGTATAGTGCAGGCAGCTGGGTGAGGGAGCGTGTTAGTGTGATAGTGCAGGGAGAGGGAGCGTCAGTGTGATATAGTGCAGGGTGAGGGAGCATCAGTGTGATATAGTGCAGGGTGAGGGAGCGTCAGTGTGATATAGTGCAGGGTGAGGGAGCGTCAGTGTGATATAGTGCAGGGTGAGGGAGCGTCAGTGTGATATAGTGCAGGATGCAGGTGGAGGGAGCGTCAGTGTGATATTAGTGCAGGCTGCAGGGTGAGGGAGCGTCAGTGTAACATAGTGCAGGCTGCAGGGTGAGGGAGGGCGTCAGTGTGATATAGCACAGGCTGCAGGGTGAGGGAGGGCGTCAGTGTGATATAGTACAGGCTGCAGGGTGAGGGAGCGTCAGTGTGATATAGTGCAGGCTGCAGGGTGAGGGAGCGTCAGTGTGATATAGTGCAGGGTGAGGGAGCGTCAGTGTGATAGAGCGCAGGCCGCTGGGTGAGGGAGCCTGTTAGTGTGATAGAGAGCAGGCTGCAGAGTGATGGAGTGCACCAGTGTGATTTAAGCAGGCCGCAGGGTGAGAGAGCATGTCATTCTGATAGAGAGCAGGACACTGGGGGAAGGAGATTGCTCCATCTACAGCTCCCGGCTGATGCTGTTGCGCTGCGCAGTTAAGTTAGGTAAACTGTAATATTTGTCTCCAACATCCTGTCCCACTTGCGTATGTCACTCACACACCCACTCACACACCACTGTCACCCATATGCCACTATCACTCACTATCACTGTGTGGCATAATGTGTAATGGGTATTACAGTGTTTGGTATAATGTGTATCGAGCATTTCGGTGTGTTGCATAATGTGTAATGAGCATTATTTTCTCTCTCCCATTGTCCCCCCTTCTCCTCTTTCTCTCCCCTACGCTCTTCCTTCTTCTACGCAGGAGGGTCTGCACCATGACCGCTGTCCTGCTTCAGCCGGGTCCTTGATGCTGCCAGGGTGCTGCTTCAGCTGCTGGACCCAGGAGGGTTCTCGTTGCTACTGCCGTCCTGCTCCAGCTGGGTCCAAGAGGGTCCAAACTGCCGCCAGAGTGTCGCTACACCCACCACACAGTAAGAAGCACACCAGCACTCGGACATCTCCCCCATCTCTGACCTGACATCTGTACCCCCCCCCAATTACTAACTTGATAGCTGTATCCCCCCTGTCCCACCCATCACTGACCGCTGCAGACCCTGCCCCTGAACCGGCACCCCATCACTGCATGACCTGAAAGCTGCACCATCATCCCCTTCCCCCCAGCCGTGAAAGTAGAAGCCTCAACACCCACCAGCACTAACAGCAGCAACGCCATCCCCATCCTCCCCCCAGAAGTGACAGTAGAACCCCCCAACAGTTATGTCTTTCCCATTGGGCACAATGTGCAGTTGCCTAGGGGCCCTAGGACCTAGGGGCCCACCCCAATGGGGAAGACAGCACTGCCCCGGGGGGCTGCTGCGGCTGGAAGACAGTGGGTGCTGGGACCTTGTATCGCTGTTTGCCGAGCAGCGTGGCAGGAAGCGCTGCTGATTTTTAAAAGACTGGCTGGACACAGATAAGGTTGGTAGAGGGGAGAAAACAGCGCCACATTCCACGTGTGAAGGCAAATAGCTGCGGGGTGTGGGGGTACACTACAAGTAACCCAGTATTGTACAGAGGAGGTGGGGGTGTACACCCTGCGCTTAATTACCACACATCTAAAATATTAATAATCAGATACAGTGTATGTGAAATAAAATAGTTTTTATTTTAAATTTGACAGAGTTTTAAAAGAAAAGAAAAGAAAAAATCATTCAATTTATGCTCTGAATGTTAAGAATATATATATATGTAAAAAAGTGTTTAAATTGAATTAATAATTGATATAGTAAAAACAATTGATTACCTAGTACCAGTACACATACACAGAACGGATGGGGGGTCACAGGACAAACATTTAAAGTCCAGTACCGGTATTGTCCAGAAAAAACTGTGTATCTTCCTTGTTTATGGAAAGTGTTCTAGGTATACCTTATTCCAAGGTGCAGGGGGTCTGCCGGCAGACTTACCCGTCACTGCCGTGTTGCGCAAACGGCTGAGGCGGGAACTTCACTTACATCGACTAGTTTCGCCGGTAGGCTTCTTCAGGATGTTGCGTGTCCCCTTCCCACACATATATACACCCACTCCCCATATACATGTCCTACCCATCCTACACATGTCCCCTTCCCATACATATATACACCCCCTCCCCATATACACGTCCTACCCCTCCTACACATGTCTACTTCCCATACATATATACATCCCCTCCCCATATACACATCCTACCCCTCCTACACATGTCCCCTTCCCATACATATATACACCCCCTCCCCATATACACATCCTACCCCTCCTACACATGTCCCCTTCTCATACATATATACACCCCCTCCCCATATACACATCCTACCCCTCCTACACATGTCCCCTTCCCATACATATATACACCCCCTCCCCATATACATGTCCTACCCCTCCTACATATGTCCCCTTCCCATACATATATAAATCCCCTCCCCATATACACGTCCTACCCCTCCTACACATGTCTACTTCCCATACATATATAAATCCCCTCCCCATATACACGTCCTACCCCTCCTACACATGTCTACTTCCCATACATATATACATCCCCTCCCCATATACACGTCCTACCCCTCCTACACATGTCCCCTTCCCATACATATATACACCCCCTCCCCATATACACATCCTACCCCTCCTACACATGTCCCCTTCTCATACATATATACACCCCCTCCCCATATACACATCCTACCCCTCCTACACATGTCCCCTTCCCATACATATATACACCCCCTCCCCATATACATGTCCTACCCCTCCTACATATGTCCCCTTCCCATACATATATAAATCCCCTCCCCATATACACGTCCTACCCCTCCTACACATGTCTACTTCCCATACATATATAAATCCCCTCCCCATATACACGTCCTACCCCTCCTACACATGTCTACTTCCCATACATATATATATCCCCTCCCCATATACACATCCTACCCCTCCTACACATGTCCCCTTCCCATACATATATACACCCCCTCCCCATATACACATCCTACCCCTCCTACACATGTCCCCTTCCCATACATATATACACCCCCTCCCCATATACATGTCCTACCCCTCCTACATATGTCCCCTTCCCATACATATATAAATCCCCTCCCCATATACACGTCCTACCCCTCCTACACATGTCTACTTCCCATACATATATAAATCCCCTCCCCATATACACGTCCTACCCCTCCTACACATGTCTACTTCCCATACATATATACATCCCCTCCCCATATACACGTCCTACCCCTCCTACACATGTCCCCTTCCCATACATATATACACCCCCTCCCCATATACACATCCTACCCCTCCTACACATGTCCCCTTCTCATACATATATACACCCCCTCCCCATATACACATCCTACCCCTCCTACACATGTCCCCTTCCCATACATATATACACCCCCTCCCCATATACATGTCCTACCCCTCCTACATATGTCCCCTTCCCATACATATATAAATCCCCTCCCCATATACACGTCCTACCCCTCCTACACATGTCTACTTCCCATACATATATAAATCCCCTCCCCATATACACGTCCTACCCCTCCTACACATGTCTACTTCCCATACATATATATATCCCCTCCCCATATACACATCCTACCCCTCCTACACATGTCCCCTTCCCATACATATATACACCCCCTCCCCATATACACATCCTACCCCTCCTACACATGTCCCCTTCCCATACATATATACACCCCCTCCCCATATACATGTCCTACCCCTCCTACATATGTCCCCTTCCCATACATATATAAATCCCCTCCCCATATACACGTCCTACCCCTCCTACACATGTCTACTTCCCATACATATATAAATCCCCTCCCCATATACACGTCCTACCCCTCCTACACATGTCTACTTCCCATACATATATATATCCCCTCCCCATATACACATCCTACCCCTCCTACACATGTCCCCTTCCCATACATATACACATCCTACCCCTCCTACACAGGCTCTGTAGCTCCTGCACCTTTAATACAGGAGAGGGCGTGTTGGAGGAAGCTGTGTAGGAGGTTCAGCGTGTAGTGTCCGATCCTCTATGGCACAGGGCCTTATTCTAGTTCACTCTTTCTGATAAAACCTTCTTAGATGGACAAAACCATGTGCACTACAGGTGGGGAAGATATTACTTGTGCAGAGAGAATCAGATTTGGGTGGGGTTTTACTTCAAAGTGAGATCTATATATATTGCAGTGTAAAAATAAAGCAGTCAGTATTTTCCCTGCACAGAAACAAAATAACTCACCCAAATCTAATTCTCTCTGCACATTTTACATCTGCCCCCTGCAGTGCACATGGTTTTGTCCATCTAAGAAGGATTTTGTCAGAAAGAGTGAACTAGAATAAGGCCCACAGTCCCTTTCAACCAATAGGACATTTATCCCTATTGTTAGGATATATCACAAGGCAGTTATTAGATAACATTAGAATCTAGATAAAATACACATATGCCTGCACACTAATAGAGCTTAAGGGTATTTAACGCAACACTAACAGAGGACGGCAGAGATGCCGACGGCGCTGTCGACATAACACCTGAGCGAGTTAGGAACTCATGCAAGAGCTTAAACTCAGACTCCATATAGGGAGGAAAAGCTCTTTTTTAAATTCTCCACAGCATCTTTATTCAGTTGTTGTCACTTTTTCTTTCTTTGTTTAATTGTTTTTACAACTGTATCCATGTGTCTATATATGGTCATATGCTTTAGTCACTATTTGAGCACTGCACGTTATAGCAAAAATAGCATGTAATGCTTCTAAAGTAACATTGTTTACATGCGCATGATATTGTATTGTTTTGTACATTTTATGTATACTTTTTTTATATATATATATCCGCAGTGTGCACTCTGACAGCGTCGCGTTGCCCTAGCAACCAAAGAAGCCGGAGGTCTCCCATACCCGCCGGAAGACAGTGTGGGTAACAGAAGTGGTCAGAGGAGAGTTCCGGCGACAGAGGATGTGCGGGAGACATGCCGGTAAGTTATGTTTAAAATTTGCACTTTGTCACTCTGCTAGTTATCCTGACGAAGGAGCCACGAGCTCCGAAACGTAGAAATAAAGCTTCACTGATTTCACATGTGTAGGAGGGGTAGGATGTGTATATGGGGAGAAGATATATATATATATATATCTCCTCCCCTCCACATGTCCCCTTCTTCATATATATATATATGTTGCGGGGCGGACCGGCACTCTATCCCTTTAAATTGTTTGCTCCGATGCCTTCCAATACATAGTATAGCATATGGAAAAAATTGGCGGCACTCGTAGACTTGTAGTGAAAAACTTTCTTTTATATAGTCAAAAAAATGGTGCAGAGTACAACGTACATACATACATACATACATGTCATAACCCTCCTATATATGTCCCCTTCCTATACATATATACACCCCCTCCCTATATACACATCCTACACCTCCTACACATGTGCTGTGCCAGCAGTAACCCTGGTGATGGTGTTGTTACTAATGCCTGTTAGGGGGGGGGGGGCACTGATACGCCTAATCATGTGCTCCTAGAGAGTGGCTTCCCTGCCATCCAAACTGGGTGTCACACTCATATACCCGGTACTCTTATTAGTCATGTGAAACACACCCATTAACACTCTGTAGTGTATACCAAGTTGTTTCTTGTGAAAAGAATGTCTATGGTTAGTCTTCATTCTAGCACCCGCTATCTTTGAACCTTGCAGTTACTCTTCCCTGTCTGGGGTGTTGCTGGTTGCTGTGGTGTTTCTAGCACAGTTCTGGTTTGCATATCAATTCTGATATACAGACCACACTGTGCTTGAAGCACAACAGCAGACAGCGACACCCCAGGCAGGGAAGAGGAACTTCATGGGTTTTCAAAGATAGCGGTTGCTAGAATGAACACTACAATGGTTATATTCTGGACAGCACTTGCTATTAATCCTTACACAATTCTAGTCCAACCTCTGTAACAGGCATCTTCACATGGAATTTCCCTCACTGGATACTTTTCCTGTAATTTAAATTGTCACTGTTAACAACACACGGCCGCACACACTGGACGATATGCACAGGATATCAATACAGACCATATTATTAATGATGTATCGCCCAGTGTGTACCCAGCTATAGGCATATTTGATAATACCTAGAATTTTAGTACATACAGGTTTTTGATTGCAGCATGTGTGCACATTGGGTGTATTCAGCCGCTTATTAATAATATAACCACCAAACAAACTAATTTGGTGAATGTGCTCCCAATGGAGCCTTGTGTAGTCACCTAGAGGCCTATCTCAGATGTTTCACTTGCTCACTACTACAGTATTGTCTTTGGGGGAAATGATTGGTAAACACATTTGATGAAAAAACGGTACTTGTTTCCTAGCATGGCGCCACAGATTTTAATTGTATGGCATCGGGTCTATCAGATCGGGTCGCATTGCATGCAACCAGATCGCATGCGATGCGATTAGACCCGATTTTTAATTGTACAGCCACCCTGATGGCTGATTCCTATGTTAAATGCACCCCCAGAAACGATTTTTAATTGTACACCCACCCTGATGGGTAATTAGTATGTCAAATGCCCCCCCATTGTTAACGCCACGCCACTATCAACACCAACCCGAAGCGTGGCGAGCGGCGGCGGTACGCGCCCTCCGACCTTTTCATACCCCCACTATCCACGTCGGCGTGGAGTTGATTTTATATAGTGTGGCGAGCGCACGCGGATTACTTCACATGTATTCCGCGTCCCCTCACGGGGCTCGCTGCGCTCGCCACACTATCTAAAGTCAACTCCACATCGACGTGGATAGTGGGGGTATGAAAAGGTCTGAGGACATGTACCACCACCCCTCGTGGGCTCGATGCGCTTGCCACGCTTCGGGTTGCCTTTGATACTAGGGTAGCGTTAATTATGGGTGGGTGTACAATTAAAAATCGGGTGTGTGGGTGCATTTAACATTGTAATCAGCCATCAGGGTGGCTGAACAATGGGAAAACGGGTGTAATCACGTCACATCGCATGCCATTGTAATGGCATGCGATGCAACGTGATTTTAAAACTGTATATGAGGGTCTTAAAACCCGAATATCGGGTCAGATCGGGTCCCATCGCATACCTTAAGTAATGGTATGCAATGGGACCCGACAGGCACCGTGCTAGGAAACAAGTACCAAAAAATCTATTAGATGGGATTTCATTTTGGAAGGTTCGGTATTAACCACCCACCTTCTAGTTGGCTGATACCTTTCTTGAGCGATATTGTTGATAATATTGACTAGGGTTTATGCTTCCTGTTAACGATGTGCACTCCCGCGCATCGATAATAAAAAAAAAATTGAAAAAAAGCAATGAAATTCCATACACAAAAAACCTTGCGGTTTCACATGTCCCATTAAGGCTTCTTACACATGATCTGGCATTTCTGAAACCTGTTGTAACTCTTCCACTCAAACGCCAAAAAGCAATGAAATTACGATCATTAAGGCTGACGCCTTAATGGACGTGTTCCTTGCGCAATACAGATATGGTACGCCATCACAGCCTGTGGGTAAGTGCAGATTCAGCACTCTCACAGAGTGAGATTGCTGTCACTCACACAATGGTGGAGCTGCTAATTCACAGATTTGTGTGCTCATTGGAATACACACATGCAGTCTATGCAACTGAAGGTCTGAGCAGTAAACAGAGCTGAGAGGATGGGGTAAAAGTGGTGTTGATTGGGGTAGGAGGCAGTGTGGTGCGGATGGGGAGCAATAGAAATGCGTAGATGGTAGGAAGGCTAAGCAGCACTGATGGGGGATTAACAAAGCAGATGGGTGGAAAAGAGTGGCACAGATTGGGGAAGGTAAGACAAAGTGATGCGATTGGGTGGGAAACAGAGGAGCAGTTGGAGGAAAGAACGCACTGATGGGGGAGGGGGTTCGGCGCAAAGGGGTTAAAGGGAAAACAGAGCAGTACAGATGGAGAGGGGAGACAGCAGTACAGATGGAAGGAAACTGTCATGGATGAGGTGGGCAGAGCAGCATGGATGGAGGGGGAGACAGAGTATCACTAATAGAGGGGAAGCCAGTGGCACAGATAGAAGGAAACAGTGACATCTGTGTGGAAAGACAGGGCAGGGCAGATGGGAAAAGACACATTGGTGCGGATGAGGGAATACACACAGCAGTAGGTATCGAAGACAGAGCAGCATGAATGCGTATAGGAGAATAAAGTGTAGATGCATAGTAGTTGGGAGTATTATAGTTTTTGCAATTATGAAAGATGTTTCTGGTAACTGTATGTGAATACTAAATGAAATGGATATAGGTAGTGAGTGTGAAAGATGTTGGACCCTCAGTGGGATAGTTCTTGTAATAGTGTTTATTCTAGCATCTGCCATCTTTGAAAACCCATGCAGTTCTTCTACCCTGTCTTGGGTGTTGCTGTCTGCTGTAGTGTTTCTATCACAGGTCTGGTTTGCAGTGCTTATATACAGACCACACTGTGCTAGAATTACTACAGCAGACAGCTACACCCCAGGCAGGGAAGAGGAACTGCATGGGTTTTCAAAGATGGCGGGTTCTAGAATGAACCCTATAGTAATTCAGTGGGCTAGACAGTTTTAGATGATTGCAGGTACTTATTAGGATGAGTGTGCCACATAACTGCTCAGACCTTCAGTTGCATAGACTGCATGTGTGTATTCCAATGAGCACACAAATCTGTGAATTAGCAGCTCCACCATTGTGTGAGTGACAGCAATCTCACTCTGTGAGAGTGCTGAATCTGCACTTACCCACAGGCTGTGATGGCGTACCATATCTGTATTGCGCAAGGAACACGTCCATTAAGGCGTCAGCCTTAATGATCGTAATTTCATTGCTTTTTGGCGTTTGAGTGGAAGAGTTACAACAGGTTTCAGAAATGCCAGATCATGTGTAAGAAGCCTTAATGGGACATGTGAAACCGCAAGGTTTTTTGTGTATGGAATATATATATATATATATATATATATATATATAGAGACACACTGTAAATATTTCCAGTATGTTATACATTGAGCTTGGTATACTTTTTTTTATTGAAGACAGGATTATTTCAAGCATCTCTTACTATAGCATTAGAACACGTTCAATTATTATACTGTACAGACCATTTTTTTAGTCAAAATATTCATGATATGTCATCAGTGTTCGAAGGAAGAAATCTTAGGTGTTTTAAAGAGTCTTACGTTAGAAGTGAACTTCTGTTTTGATTATACTGTGAACAATCAAACTGACAGCTAATAATAATGTACATGGGCATTTAGCTGATTTCTACCACTCAAACATTCTAGATTTACTTTAAAATTCATCCCTTTTGTCAATGATAATGTAAGTCCTGTCATTCCACTCTTGACACTATAAAAAAACCCAGTGCTATTGAAAGTCAAGTTCAGGAAAAATTTATTTCATGACTTTGAAAATGTTGCATACATCCAGAATACAGGCTAGGTACAACTGACTGTTTTGCTTAATTTCTGACAGCATTGCACCTGTGTAAGCGCTGAGTGATTTTGTGTCATTCCAACTACAGTTTGACATTGAAATATGACATTATAAAGCAAGAGAGCTGAACGCAACATCATCATGCCACAGAATTTGGAATGCTGAAGTCTGGCAATAGAGGTATCCATGGTCCAAAGGTTGATGGAAGAAATATATATATATATATATATATATATATATATATATATATATATATATATATATATATATATATATATATATATATATATATATATATATATATATATATATATATACATACATACATACATACATACACGATTCAGCAGAAACAACAGTGGCATTCCGTGGGTAAGTAAAAGGTAAATAGACTATACTATGAATTCGTATCTAAAAATGTTATTTCATTAATTATATCTTAAAACTAATGTTAATTGATCATGATATGGTATGGGGATGTAATGCTTCACATTCAAATGTTTTTAAATGTTATTATTGATGTATATATTATGTTCTTAATTTTTGTTTGTTTCCATAGAAACCGTTTGACTCAGCTCCATTGCTTCCAGGTGCAGGCCTGTTCAAGCCTATCAGACGGCAGGATCGTCTGGTCACATGGGCGGAAGCGCAGGTCAGTGAGAGTGACTTGTGCCCCTGCTCACTGTGTTCCGGGTGTCCTGCGTCTGATGTGTGTTTGGTATACAGGTGTGCAGCGGGATCAGCACCGGGGAGGGTGAGTGGTGAGCCAATCGGGAGTGACATGGGGGGCGTGTTTATTGTACTATGTTAGGTATTTATTACCTGTGTGTGTTATATGCATTTGTGTCCCTGATGACGGAGACAACTTTGTAACGGCGTAGGACCGCTAAATAAAGGACTTTTATTCTTCAAAACCAGACTTTGAGAGTGCCGCCTTCATCCTGCTTATATTGGAATTCTGTGGAGTTCTTTGGATGGCACCGCAGCAAGTTAAGTCTCTAACAAGCAGAGTGCCGGGTATATCGGTCTGCTATATATATATATATATATATATATACATACATACACACACACACACACACGATTCAGCAGAAACAACAGTGGCATTCCGTGGGTAAGTAAAAGGTAAATTTAGTGAAAAACTACCAACGTTTCAGGGTTGAATTGTATCCATTTCATCCAGAGAGAGTGCCGGCCTGACACAGTAACTATATATATGCTTCATAAACAGGGGCATTGCGCGCCAAAGGCACGCATTAAAAAATTACGCATTAAAAAATTACACCATAATGCCCATTACATGTTAAGCCACACACCATAATGTCCATTACGTATTATGCCAAACACCATAATGCCTATTAAAAATGATGCTACATAAGTGCTGCTTACCTACATGCTCAATGCCAGGGGTTCCATGCCGGTTGCCATTTGGGATTACATGCTCATTGCCATGGGGGAATACATGCTTGCAGTAACTGGGGGACCGGGCAGAAGTGACAGCCATTGACAGCCAGGCAGAGAGCAAGGGGCACTGCAGGTCCCGGCTATTTGAAATAACACCCTCAGTTGGTCCCAGGATCGTGCAGGGACATTCCCGGGTTGGACCCTTTTACACCAGCCTAGTCTGCATTTTCTGGTGTGATGAGGAGAGAACCCCCCACACCCCCATAACCAACCAGCTATATCTTCGGAACCAACTGACCCATTTAAATGAGACAAGTATCGTATTGAAGAACTTTTGAGTGGGCTTTAAATGATTTTGGTGCCGTGAAACTGGGCCATTTGGGTCCAGAGAAATCTGCCCTCAAACATGAACAGCCATGAAATTACATTTCAGAAATGTAAAAATCGGTTTACTGGCAATATCTCTGGAACCAATTAACCCATATGGACCAGCCGGGTATCATATTGCAGGCCCATCGATTTGGGTTCAACTGACTTCAACATTGAGCTTCTGTGATGCCAGAGGGGGAACTGGCAGCCATCTGAATTAGCGGATCCCATGTTATCTTACAGGGAAAATGTTCCAGCTTTGCCTGTCGGTATCTCCGGTTCCCGGAGTGCTTGTGACGTAGGGCCAGGCTCATTGGAAAGCCCCTCAGCTACAAATGGGCCTATTTGGAGAGTGGGCATTGAGCTAAAGCTCCATCAGGCTCATTGTTAATCTGGCCCTGAGTACAGTATATGGAAATAATATGTATTATTTGTTGAGAAAAAGTGGGTAATTATGACATTTACTGACATTGGGCTTCAGTAAGGAACCAACTAGACTGCCCGCATTCACAAAGTCACAATAATCCCAACTAAGCAGATAAACAAAGGTGCTACACTGGTGAGGGTATGGATCATTGGGTAGACAGCATTATGGTCGACACCATTAGGTCAACATGCAGGAAGGTCGACATGGTCATTAGGTTGACAAAAGCATTAGGTCTACATGGGGAAGTTCGTTAGTTAAAAGGTCGACATGGAGTTTTTCACATGTTTTTGCTATGTTTCTTTGGCCAGTTTCAAATGTGAAAAACCCTATGTCAACCTTTTGACCGTTAACCTTCCCCATGTCGACCTAATGCTTGTGTCAACCTAATGACCCTGTCGACCTAACCCATGTCGACCTTCCTGCATGTTGACCTAATGCTTGTCGACCATTTGCTTATAGACCTAGTGACCGTATCCCACTGGTGAAGGACCCCCTGAGGCTATGTGTGTGTGAATAAGAAGAGCAGTTCTGTCCCTGGTGCCTGTAAGTAAAAGATCTGTGTGGCGGGTCCAATACTAATCCATCAGCTCGCTGTGACAGGCAGTTGCTGGCTGATGGTGCCAGGTAGCAGTAGATGCAGGCTTGCAATGCCAGGGTAGGACATCCCAGGACCATGTGAGATGGCACCATGTTGTGGGTGTTGCATTCTTAGTTGTGGGCAAACCAGCACCAGCCAATCAGGGGCTAGGAGAGCTGCCTGCATCTAATGGAAGTGATCCTGAATGTTTTTTAAAAAGGTCATTCCTGACCCCAAAGGCCATTGGTGCAATGTCTTTGTCAGCCTGCTTAGACATCCCTGTCCTCTGCAGTCTATCTGAAGTCGTTCCAATTACAGATTCAAATTCTGCCCCAGTGCTGCTTCTGGCGGTCTTCCTTAGCTGGGCCTGGTCTGGTTTTGTGATGGTTTATTCTTCTTGATGATGCTACCCAGCGACAATTTGAACCTGCTGGTTCTTCCCAACACTACTCAGTGGGTCTGTTACGAACAAACCATTTGTTTGGGTGAGATGTGGCGTATCCTTGTTCTTTATAGCTTCTTGTTCTGTTATTCTGTTCCAAAAATGATTAGTTGGAATGGACTTAATATTGAAAGTATATTTGGAATCTTCGAAACTCCTTAGCCCTTTTCGAGCATAGCCTAAAAGACGGTTGTTTGGGACCGTGAATTTCTTCTGTTTTTTCTTTTTGTAATTTGATGCGCAGGAATTTCATTAAACCCTCACAATTCCACCCTGTGTCAGTAGTAGTTCTTGTGTCCTCCCCAGACCCATCCGTTCCTCTAATTCTGCGTGAGATGGACAGATGTAACTGTGCTACAGCCCCTACAATGCAGAGCTGAAATCCTTTACAAAGAAAGAGTTGGGAAGAGATTGTCAGCAGATGAACAGGTCTGTGCTGGTGGTACAGTAAATAAAGAATGAAATAGTACACACTCTACCACAGGCATGTCCAACGTTGGCCCTCCAGATGTTTTGAAACTACACATCCCAGCATGCTTTGCAATAGTTTTAGCATTCTCTAATAGCAAAACTGTGGCAAAGCATGCTGGGATGTGTAGTTTCACAACATCTGGAGGGCCAACGTTGGACATGCCTGCTCTACCATGTTCTACTTTACTAGAGAAAGCCGGCTTAACACTAAAAAGAGAGATAGGCCATAATCAAAAGTCTAGCTCAAGGGCAAAAAATGGAGGATTTACTAGCAAAGGAGATAATACCTAGCATATTTAAAAGAGCTATGATAATTGCCATTATACTAAAATGCCATTCAGAGACGTCATGTTGTTACAGTGGAAATAACAGCAGGGACATTTATTAATCAGAGGAAAGCTCCATTAACAATAACTGTCTATTCTGAACATTGCATGCTTGCTATTTACAGTAAATATCACAAAGTGCACCATCCACAGATCAGCCACAAGGGGGCAGTGAATATGCTTAAGACTCTATAATGTATATAAAGCATATTATTATAGTATGATACTTAACATGTAAAAAGAAGATACAGTACTACAGTCCATATCTAATAGGTTACTTTTAGGAATCTAAAATATTGCACCAAGTTGCACATACATTTGCTGCAAATTCTCAAATGTAATAAAGTGCAAATATTTACCACAAAGTGGAAATCGATTGTGATTTCTAGTATTTTTTTAGTAACAGGAATGTGCGATTGTTTTGGGCAATTTATCGATGGGAATGTGTATATTTTTTGCACAATGATAAAAAACAGTGTGGGGTCCCTCCTCCCATGAGCATGACCAGTCCCGGGCTCTTTGAGTTGGTCCTAGCACCAAAAATATGCAGAAATAATTGAATAGGGGTTTCCCATATTCACCTGCAAATTAATTGGGTGATAATCACTTTTCGTGAAAAGTGAACACTTTTACAAATTAGTGAAATTTTGGACATTGACATCCTGACTACCACCAAGAGGCCACTGCTGGGATCCCAACATCAATTAGGATGTCAGTGCTGGAATCCAATCTGCCGGGATGACAAGTGGTATGTATGCATGCAGCATTAGTGTGTAACCGGGGAAGAGCGGGTTAGGTTTAGGCACGTGTGTGTGTGAAGGGGCACTTAGGGTTGGGCTGCCAGAATAGGAAGGTCAGAATTAGGCTGCAGAAAGGGATGGATAGGCACCTATTAGGGTTAGGTTGTGGGATGGTGGGTGGTTAGGCAGCAGTGTTCAGAGATAGGTTTAGGCACTAGTGGGGGGGGGGGGGGGGGAATTTGTTCAGGCAGCTGGAAGAGGGGTTAGGGAGGGTTGGGGGTGACTCCTGTCAGGATTCATTACTTTCTGACTGGCAGTCATCCATATGTATCCGTGTACAAAAAGTATAGCATATCCCTTGTTTTACACGTTATTATTAACTTCCATCCATGTACACTGGTTACATTTTCATTTTTCCCCTGTATTTAACTTTTGTTTTTTATTCCTTTGTTTATTAAAAGTTCTACATTGATTCCAAATTTAAATGCATTATCTACATTAATAGTGCATAGACAATTATTAGCATTAGGAAAAGAAGCACGTTATACAGTATTCTGTGCTAAGCAAAACAATATAGTGGCAGCTATTGTGACAAATGCAGCAACCTTTCCTCATTTCATTTAACTTGGCTGTACAAAAGTCACTTCTGTATTTGTTCTGAATAGTTTCTTAATTGATTTTATTTGCATAACAATAAATAGCTAGGTAAGATCTCACACAGTAGCTGTAAGTAAGCAGATCCAACGTGTATAACATACAGTACACTTTTCTGAAAACTTGCATTGTACAAGAGCTAATGAACTATCATAAACAATAGATTTATTTAATCCATATAGGCCCTTATTCAGATCTGATCGCAGTACAAATGTGTTCTCAAAATGGGCAAAACCATGTGCACTACAGGTGGGGCAGATGTAACATGTGCAGAGAGAGGTAAATTTGGGTGGGGTGTGTTGAAACTGAAATCTAAATTGCAGTGTAAAAATAATGCAGCCGGTATTTACCTTGCACAGAAACAAAATAACTCACACAAATCTAAAGCTGTGTACACACGGGCATAAATCGCTGGCAATATGGTCGCTGAGCAACCATATTGCCAGCGATTGGAGTGTGTACCGGCGATAAATTGCCAGGTGCACACTCCCGTTTTTAGCCCCCTTATGATCGCTGGTTGCAGGAGCTTGCTCCTGCGACTAGCCGATTCCCTCTGCGGCTCCCCATCTCTGGTCGCTGATGAAAAGGAGACACTGAGCAATATATTGCTCAGCAATATATCTTCCCCATCTGTACACAGCATAACTCTATCCATACAGGTGTCATCTGCGGGGTTCTGGTGCTTGGCTTTTATTTTTCATTGCATTTTCCCTTAGTTTGTAAAGAGAGATTTCAAATGAAGAACATATGAATCTTGAGGGTAAATTTACTAAAATGGAAGTTCTATTGAAGATGGCAACCAATCAGATTAGATCTAATATCTTCTGGATGGGGCTAAAAAAATAAGTAGATTCTGATTGGTTGCCCATTGCAACATTCCATTTAACAGAGAACTCCCATCTTATTAAATAAACCCCTTTGTGTTTACAAGTGGCGTAACAAGGGGGGCACGAGTCCTGGGTGCCATGAAAGTCATGCCAGAATGGGGCACGTGGCCTGGGTGCCATGAAAGTCCTGCCAGAGAGGAGTACCACAGACTAGGACCTTATACTATGGCCGGCCGCTGACTGGCGTCCACTTTATTTTTAACCAGGGGGCCTCACTTTCAATCTTGCCCCAGATGCAAAAACTACTGGTGTTTAATTAAAGTGTTTAGAAAGGTTGGGTTAGTCTTTATTTACAATAACTTAATATTTTGAAACTCAATGATTGTCAATATGCACTGGCAGCAGCTCCAGCAGTGGCAGCGCTGACTACATAGTGCAGAGGGTGGGGTGTACAGATGTAACGGTACTTGTTTCCTAGCACGGCGCCCATCGCATACCGTACTTAGTGGTGTGCAATGTGATATTCCTGTTAAATTAACAGGAGTGCTTGTACAATGAAATATCGCATAGCATTTCATGCCAGCAAATGGCATGCAATGCGATTTTTAATTGTACAAGCACCCTGATGGGTGCTTACAATGTTAAATGCACCCCCATTGTCAACACCACCCCCACTATCAACGCCAACCCGCAGCATGGCGAGCACAGCGAGCATAGCGAGCCCGCGGTACATGTCCTCCGACCTTTTCATATCCCCTACTATACACGTCGGCATGGACTTGATTTTAGATAGTGTGGTGAGCGCAGCGAGCCACCGAGCCCAAAGCGTGGCGAGCTCAGCGAGCCCCACAAGGGGACGCGGAATACATGTAAAGTAAACTGTGTCCGCTCACCTCGCTGCGCTCGCCACACTATCTAAAATCAACTCCACGCCGACGTGGATAGTGGGGGTATGAAAAGGTCAGAGGACGCAAACTCACCACTTTTCGGGTTGGCATTGATAGTGGGGGGTGGCGTTGACAATGGGGGGTGCATCAGGGTGCTTGTACAATTAAAAATCGAATTGCATTGCATCGCATGCCGCTATATTGCATGCAATGCGATTGTATAAGATGCAGTACGATCAAAATTGGGGGGGGGGGCATGCTAGGAAACAAGTACCGATGTAACATACATACATACATGCCCATCCCTGGGGATCGCCAATACTGTGTCTATAAACAGGCACCATGCTGCACCAGGACTCAGAATGAAGCATCTCTCTCCTTTTAAGCCTGCCCCCACACTTCCATTGGCTAGGTTTTACTGTAGGCTGGGGACAGAATGTAGCTGAATGCTGCATCCCGGGTGCAGCATAGGCAGGCTCGGACTGGCCTGGGGGGGAACCGGGGGATTCCCCGGTGGGCCCCTGTCATCTAAGACCCCGCCCACTTTTACAGTGGGGCGGGGCCTAACGCTTCACAATATGCCGCCGGGTAGTCAATAGCTAGATGACTTACCCGGCGGCGGGGCAGGCAGCTGGAGGCGGAGGGTGGGGGGCGTGCAGCTGGAGGCGGCGGGGCGGGCAGCTGGAGGCGGAGGGTGCGGGCAGTGAGACGTGCTGCTGCCATGTAAAATTCACGTCTCACGCTGGACCGCTAGCCAATGGGCGCTTGCGGTCCAGCAGCCAATCAACTGGTGGCTGCTGGACCGTGAGCGCTTATTGGCTAGCAGTCCAGCGGGAGATGTGAATTTTACATAGCAGCAGCACGTCTCACTGAGTCTCTTGCAGACACAGCGGGGAGTGGGGGACTCAGGACCCAGCACGCAACACAGGCAGGGGGAGAGGTGAAGTGAGCAGCTAACCGGCGGCTGGCTCACCCACCCACCCTGCTGCAAGCTGCACCCACCCACCCTGCTGCAAGCTGCACCCACCCACCTACCCACCCTGCACCCATCCACCTACCCACCCTGCTGCACCTACCCACCCTGCACACATCCACCTACCCACCCTGCACCCACCCAACTACCCACCCTGCTGCACCCACCCACCCTGCTGCACCCACCCACCCTGCTGCAACCCACCCTGCTGCACCCTCCCTCCCTGCTGCACACTACCGCTCCCTCCATGCTTCACACTACCGCTCCCACCCTCCCTTCCCTGTTGCACACCACCACCGCTACCACCCTCCCTCTCTGTTGCACACCACCACCGCTCCCACCCTCCCTCTCTGTTGCACACCACCACCGCTCCCACCCTCCCTCCCTGTTGCACATCACCACCGCTCCCACCCTCCCTCCCTGCTGCACACCACCGGCGGTGCGCTGAATTGAAAATACCGGCCGGGAGCAGGCCGCTGCACAGTTCTGTCCACCTTGACAACAAGCAAATTCAGACCCCCTTGGCATCGAGCATGAAGCCCCTGGCATTGAACATGTAGGTAAGTGGCACTTATGTGTCAAATGTGTAATGGGCATTGCAGTGTGTTATATAGTATGTCATGGGCATTGCAGTGTGTTATATAGTATGTCATGGGCATTACAGTGTGTTATATAGTATGTCATGGGCATTGCAGTGTGTTATATAGTATGTCATGGGCATTGCGGAGTGTTATATATAATGTCATGGGCATTGCGGTGTGTTATATAATGTCATGGGCATTGCAGTGTGTTATTTAGTATGTCATGGGCATTGCGGTGTGTTATTTAGTATGTCATGGGCATCATGTGTGCGACATATTGTGCAATTGTCATCACAGTGTGCGGCGTAATATGTAATTGACATCACAGTGCGTGGCGTAATGTGTAATTGTCTCACAGTGTGCGGCGTAATGTGTAATTGGTATCAGGGATAAACAGTGTATAATGATTTAAGTAGCATGTCATTGTTTGGTCTTTATCTGTGAGGCATACTAAGTCACTGTGTGGCCTTCAGCCCGCCAACTTAAGTGCGGGAATTACGCCAAACCCCCTATTTTGGCGCGCCTGCGGCACGCGCAATTTCTTCACTACCATGTTATGTATTTGAGGGGGTGCATTTTTATTTCTTCGCCCTGGGAGCTGAATTGTCTAGAAACGGCCCTGGACCTATGTGCTGTATTATATGTGGGGGGACCTACGTGCTCTACTATCATCTGTGTGTGGAGGACCTATGTGCTGTAATATCTGGGGGGGCTATTTGCTGTATTATTATCTGTGGGACCTATGTGCTTTATTATCAGGGTGGGGGATTTATGGATCAGATGTTACACACCTGCGATTTTGGCCCGATTTTGCCTGATTATCGGCCCAAAGTGCCGAAATCGGATGAAATTGGCCCAAAATCACATAGTGTATAGCCACTCCTCTCTGGTCAGGTGACCACACCCCTTCAAAAAAACCACGCCCCTTGGTGGGCCCCTGTGAGTGCATTTCCCTGGTGGGCCCTTCATGCCCCAATCCGACACTGAGCATAGGCTATCCTCGGCATAGTGCTGCATATCCCTGGCGACTTACAGCCAGAACATATGTTACATGAATCTCTGCATGTATATTTATATGTTTAGTATGGTTTGAGATGCAGCCATGGCCATGCTTGTGATTGTACTTCTAACAGTACGAGCATTCCATTTGAATTATTTAAACAAATTTCATCAACAACAACTTGCATAATGCCAGGAATTGTGTGAGGAAGGTTGTAATAAAAACCCAGTCATTTCCAATTGAGATGGAAATAGTTTTTCAAATGAGATTGTGGTACTACATGTGACTTATGGGCCCTACACACGGGGCGACATTTAGGCATTTTCTGCCTGAAAATGCATGTAAATCGCTGTGTGTGTGTATAGACACAGTGATTACAATGTGATGCCCCGCCAGTCTGAATCCGGCGGCAATTAATAACCTGCAGGCAGGTTATTAATTGGTCGTGGCCATTATTCTCAATGGAGAACACTGACCCTGACACCTCACTCAGTGCTGTGTGCTGAGAGAGTCCACCCATTCACAAGGGTGACTCGCTTGCAGGGGTTTGCAAAATGTTACACAGTAACATCCATTCCCAGGGCAGTGGGAAACTCCCACATCTTTTAATGGTCACCGATCATTGAAAGATGTGGAAGGTGCACGCATATAAAAGTGACTTTCAAGTCACTTACATCTGCGTGCATGCTGGGTAGGAAATGGGCTGGCAGTGACATCCCAGCATTCTCATTAGCATGAGAACACCTAGCGTTCTCATTGGAATGCCCATAAAACGCTGATCATTCCCATATGCTAATGAGGCCGCTTGCCACCCCATGCCCCTCTCCACCACCCGACTACTGTCCTGGGTGCGTGCACTCGGCAAACAGTCTTTTTGCCCTGTGTATGCACATGCGCAGAAATGCGCGCAGCGCCACCATTGGTCCCCGTGCGAACGCTTTCTGGTTGCGAAGCAACCAGAATAAGGCCCTATATGTGTTTTCTATTTGGCAATGTAATAGTACAGGTTTTAAGTTTATTCATGCTTGGCCACAGGTGACTTAATAAGTTCCTTAGTAAATTGATTTATAGATAATACTATATGTGTACTCATACACCTATCCTTATGGCACCATATGTCGCTAGAGACATGGCGCACTAAAAAAATCAATTGAATACTTTAGCGTATCAGTTAAACACTTCTGTACAATATGTAAAAGACATAGGGGGAGGGGCCCTAAACTGCACACCCTGGACATATGAGGTGCTACCTGCTGAGACTTGTAGTGCAGCAAGCAGGAGGAGGAGTTTGCAGGTGCACACTAAATATATATGCTAGACCTTTTAATATCTTGCTATATTGCATTTGAGGTTATTAGCATAGTAATGGCCATTAGTATGGGCTTGTCCACCGCATCCAGGTTACCTCATTAGGACAAGTCCCTAACACTACTCTGGGACAGGTCCAGGGCACAGGGCCCCCCAGGCCAGCCCAGCAGAACCACCCCATGGCATCACATTAGTGTGAAATTAAAGTGATAGTAAAAGGGATAGGGGCAATTATATGTGATAGGACTTACCTAGGTAAGAAGTAATAATAAATGTGAAGGGTGCTACATATATATTAAACAAACTAAAGGGGTGATTGAAAGTATACGATATAATGCCATGGAGCAGCCCAGCAGCGAAGCAGTATGTAAAAGACAAAGAATTCAGTGCAGACTCATGCCTAATTTTCAGTAAGCAAATATAGATTTTTAGTGTCAAAACAAATAAACAAAGTGTTGAAACAGTAATAACGGAAGTCCTGTTTTTCTGAGCGCAGAAAATCAAAGTGCTGTGGCAGCTGTACTAAACACACAAAGCCTTCACCAAAAAGCTCCAAAAGAAAGTCAAATAAGCATGCACAGAATAAGTGTTTTTCCAAAAAGCGCCACCAGTAGTTGTCTTTTCACCAATAAAATATATTCAACTTTCCTGAATATCTAAATGTATTCATCCATCCTCTGTTCTTATATATCTGGAAATAACTTCAAAGAAGAAAATAATAATGCAATATTGTTTTTACACCATGAATTCTTAAATTTTTGGTTGCACTCACATTTCCTCTATAGGTATATAGCATGTAACTCCACTTGTGTATAGATAGCCTGGATCAGTCTTCCCCTTTAGAGGTTCAACAGGATACAAAGGCACTAGAAGGAGCTCAAATATATACGGACATAGTGCAATAATGTTTGACAAATAAGAAACAATTTATTTTAAGAATGCACTCACATGAAGAAAAACATTAAAAGCATATCACCAATGTACAATTGGTAAGCAAGGTCCTCTGGAGATATCCACCACGTTGGAAGGGTATCCTTTAGTTGTCAGTAAGGTAGTAGGTCAGGTTAGAGTCCCGGAAACTGTCACGGCCAAATACTCCTTGATAGGAATCCCCTCCTTGGAATGGGTCCTCCTGAGTCCTGGAAATGAACTTATAGCTTAAGCGCTTTCGGTCTTAAAAGACCTTCATCAGAAGCATAAGTCCCTGCTTCCCCTATGGGCTTTATATACCCAAAAGATCCCGCCAAAAGGACAGTAAACACTCCCAAAACGGAAATGTGTATCCCGTTTGTTGTGTTGCTTCCGCCAGAAATCATAAGTACTGGCGGAAGTTGTCAGAGTCCATGCGTGATGACGCGTTCTCCGGAAGTTACCCGCCGTCCTCGCACAAGCAGCGGCCGGAGCAGGAGAACGTGAGTCTCGCGATATTGGAGATTCTTGTGCCGGAAGTTGTCAGCCGTCGGGGATAATGAGCGGCTGGATCAGGATGTTGTTTATTTCTCTGCAATACTTCCGGATTTTGCGTGTCATTAAGCAGGAAGTGAACGTTGTATGCGTTCCACAATAGTCATCTTTGTGTATATACACATTACATAAGGATATATATAAAAAAAACAATGTTAAAACAATTGATAAAATGACAGACATTAAAATGCATTAAAAACATTATAAAACTCAGATGAAAGAATTAAGAAAAACAAATTACATAAAAAAGTTTTAAAAAACCTTTTTATGTTTATCTCATAAAAACCACTTGAGTTCGAAGTCAGAGTTGAGGCCAGTAGGAATTAAAGTTTTTAATTTAAAAATCCATCTCATCTCAGTCTTAGCTAATCTAATATCTACGTCCTTGGTTTTCCAAGTGGGCAATATTTGTTCTAATGCCCAAAATCTTTTGATGCAATTAGGATTGGAATTATGTTTACTTTTAAAATGAGATGAGACGGAATGGGTCTCCAGACCCTTTTTTTATATTCCTTGAATGTTCGGCCAATCTGAATTTTAAACATCTTGTGGTTTTACCAATATATAATAAGTTACAGTCACATTCCAATGCATAAATTACGTTTTTCGAATTGCAAGTAATAAATTGTTTAATAGGGTATTTATTTCCTTTGATTTCAAATTCCCTTATTTTACTGGTTCCTTTTGTGTTCTTACACATTATACATAGGCCACACCTATGGAAGCCTTGACTCCGTGTATTATCTCTTTTTGGGGCTTCTAGAGCACTTTTCACCAGTTTGTCCTTAATGGAAGGTGCACGTCTATAGATAAAACATGGTTTATTAGGAATGATGGAGCCAATAATTGGATCTTGTTTTAAAAGTGACCAGTGCTTTCTAAAAACTCTTTCAACTTCTGTAAAATGGGAATGATATCCACTAATGAAAGACCACTGTAAATTATCTTTTTTTTTTTATCTGATTTTTCTTTCTTCTTTAACAACAATGATCTATCAGTATTTTCTACTTTCTCCTTGTCTCTTTGTAGCAAGGTTTTGTCATAGCCTTTACAGAGAAACCTTTCTCCCATTTCAGCAATTTGAATGTTGCATACATCTGGGTCCGAGCAATTCCTTTTAACTCTCAGGAATTGGCTGTAAGGAATTCCATTGAGCCAATTCTCGTGATGTTGGCTGCTTCTTTCTATTATATAGTTGGAATATGTTGGTTTTCTGTATACCTTAGTCATTAATAAATTATTTTCAATATAGATAAAAATATAAATATAAATATTGAAAATAATTTATTAATGACTAAGGTATACAGAAAACCAACAGATTCCAACAATGTAATAGAAAGAAGCAGCCAACATCAGGAGAATTGGCTCAATGGAATTCCTTACAGCCAATTCCTGAGAGTTAAAAGGAATTGCTCGGACCCAGATGTATGCAACATTCAAATTGCTGAAATGGGAGAAAGGTTTCTCTGTAAAGGCTACGACAAAACCTTGCTACAAAGAGACAAGGAGAAAGTAGAAAATACTGATAGATCATTGTTAAAGAAGAAAGAAAAATCAGATGAAAAAAATGATAATTTACAGTGGTCTTTCATTAGTGAATATCATTCCCATTTTAAAGAAGTTGAAAGAGTTTTTAGAAAGCACTGGTCACTTTTAAAACAAGATCCAATTATTGGCTCCATCATTCCGAATAAACCATGTTTCATCTATAGACGTGCACCTTCCATTAAGGACAAACTGGTGAAAAGTGCTCTAGAAGCCCCAAAAAGAGATAATACACGGAGTCAAGGCTTCCATAGGTGTGGCCTATGTATAATGTGTAAGAACACAAAAGGAACCAGTAAAATAAGGGAATTTGAGATCAAAGGAAATAAATACCCTATTAAACAATGTATTACTTGCAATTCGAAAAACGTAATTTATGCATTGGAATGTGTCTGTAACTTATTATATATTGGTAAAACCACAAGATGTTTAAAAGTCAGATTGGCCGAACATTCAAGGAATATAAAAAAGGGTCTGGAGACCCATTCCGTCTCATCTCATTTTAAAAGTAAACATAATTACAATCCTAATTGCATCAAAAGATTTTGGGCATTAGAACAAATATTGCCCACTTGGAAAACCAAGGACATAGATATTAGATTAGCTAAGACTGAGATGAGATGGATTTTTAAATTAAAAACTTTAATTTCTACTGGCCTCAACTCTGACTTCGAACTCAAGTGTTTTTTTATGAGATAAACATAAAAAGGTTTTTAAAACTTTTTTATGTAATTTGTTTTTCTTAATAATTCTTTCATCTGAGTTTTATAATGTTTTTAATGCATTTTAATGTCTGTCATTTTATCAATTGTTTTAACATTTTTTTTTTATATATATCCTTATGTAATGTGTATATACACGAAGTTGACTATTGTGGAACGCATACAACGTTCACTTCCTGCTTAATGACACGCAAAATCCGGAAGTATTGCAGAGAAATAAACAACATCCTGATCCAGCCGCTCATTATCCCCGACGGCTGACGACTTCCGGCACAAGAATCTCCAATATCGCGAGACTCACGTTCTCCTGCTCCGGCCGCTGCTTGTGCGAGGACGGCTGGTAACTTCCAGAGAACGCGTCATCACGCTCACGTGATGATATGGAGAACATAAGCGGGGACATACTTAGCAACATGGACTCTGACAACTTCCGCCAGTACTTCTGATTTCTGGCGGAAGCAACACAACAAACGGGATACACATTTCCGTTTTGGGAGTGTTTACTGTCCTTTTGGCGGGATCTTTTGGGTATATAAAGCCCATAGGGAAAGCAGGGACTTATGCTTCTGATGAAGGTCTTTTAAGACCTAAAGCGCTTAAGCTATAAGTTAATTTCCAGGACTCAGGAGGACCCATTCCAAGGAGGGGATTCCTATCAAGGAGTATTTGGCTGTGACAGTTTCCGGGACTCTAACCTGACCTACTACCTTACTGACAACTAAAGGATACCCTTCCAACGTGGTGGATATCTCCAGAGGACCTTGCTTACCAATTGTATATTGGTGATATGCTTTTAATGTTTTTCTTCATGTGAGTGCATTCTTAAAATAAATTGTTTCTTATTTGTCAAACATTATTGCACTATGTCCGTATATATTTGAGCTCCTTCTAGTGCCTTTGTATCCTGTTGAACCTCTAAAGGGGAAGACTGATCCAGGCTATCTATACACAAGTGGAGTTACATGCTATATACCTATAAAGGAAATGTGAGTGCAACCAAAAATTTAAGAATTGATGGTGTAAAAACAATATTGCACTATTATTTTCTTCTTTGAAGTTATTTCCAGATATATAAGAACAGAGGAAGGATGAATACATTTAGATATTCAGGAAAGTTGAATATATTTTATTGGTGAAAAGACAACTACTGGTGAAAGTGTTGAAACGTCCCAAGACACTATCAGTCCTTGGAGCCACAAATCCAAATGGAGGACCACTATGTAATCCTCTTTTGCAAATACTCCAGAACAAATGCGGATATGTTGGCGCTGAACTTGTGTGTCCTATGAAATATTTTCTCGTGATGTAGAAAAAATTAATAAAAAGAACGGTGTAAGTGACACAATAATAAAGTGAAATGGATGGTGGGGAAAAACAACCCCGGGAAAACTCGTATCAAAACTTACAATGAAGTGGTGTTATAGAAGTGTATAAAGGTTTCTTTATAGGTTCACCCGTGTAAATGACATCAGATAATATACCAATAGGTAAGAGCAATCTCCAAGTGCATACCGTACTCACTGTAGTAACAGGAGCTTTCAAGCATATAAAGGTTTCTTTACTGGAGTATAACAACTTATCCGAGAATCATCACATGTAACCAAATCAATCCAATTACCAAGGTATCTGCGTACCATACTCACTGAAGTTATTGATGTAATAAGCACATAACCGTTTCGGTACTTGTTTCCTAGCAGGGCGCTCACTAAGCTATTTGCTTAGTGGGCTATTCTGCGTAGTGAAATCGCATCGCACATTGCATGGCTTTTTGTGCTTTGCGATGTATGCAATGCGATCTCAGTAGTTGATTAAGTTAATTTATTCACTGCACCCTGAGTGAAATCACATCGCACATCGCGTGAGATGAGAGATGTGAGATGAGATCTCAGTAGTTCATATTGTAAAATACCTAAAACAGCACCAGTCTCCACGTGACCCCGATGTGTGGCGAGCGCAGCGAGCCCTGTGATTGGTGGTGGAAAGCGTCCTCCGACCTTTTCATACCCCCACTATCCACGTCAGCGTAGAGTTGATTTTATTTAGTGTGGTGAGCGCAGCGAGCCACCGAGCCCGAAGCGTGGCGAGCCCCGCAGATTACTTTACATGTATTCCGTGTCCCCTCACGGGGCTCGCTGCGCTTCGGGCTCGGTGGCTCCCCACACTATATAAAATCAATTCCACGCCAGCGTGGATAGTGTGGGTATGAAAAGGGCGGAGGACGCGTTCGGGGTGACGCATTCAGGGGTGACTTGTTTTACCATATGAACTACTGAGATCGCATATCTCACATCTCATGCCACAAAAAAGGGCCATGCGATGCGATTTCACTCAGTGTGCAGTGAATAAATTAACTAAATTAACTACTGAGCTTACGTAGGAAATCTAGGCACCCTGATAGGAAACCAGTACCACTGTTTCTTTAGAGAACAGGTCTCCCCTCATCCAATGCAGAAAGTCAACCTCATAAATGGAGGTGTGTGAACATAAAGAAAAAGACACGGTCTCAGTTAAAAGACATTTCATAAAAGTACAACTGAAATGTGACCAATTGGCCAAAAGCCACAGAATCAGATAGTACAATAAAAGAATGAAACAAAATACAAAGCACTCTCTCAGCCAACATGTTTCGGCTGTCACAGCCACCTCTTTCAAGGAAAAAAGGCAGCTTTTTTCCTTGAAAAAGGCAGCTGTGACCACCGAAACATGTTGGCAGAGAAGTAACTTGGCCAGCTGCATTGTATGAGGGGAGACCTGTTCTCTTATTACATCAATAACTTCAGTAAGTACGGTATGCAGCTACCTTGGTAATTGGATTGATTTGGTTACATGTGTTGATTCTTGGATAAGTCGTAATACTCTAGTAAAGAAACCTTTATATGCTTGAAAGCTCCTGTTACTACAGTGAGTACGGTATGCACTTGGAGATTGCTCTTACCTATCGGTATATTATCTGATGTCATTTACACGGGTGAACCTATAAAGAAACCTTTATACACTTGTAGAACACCACTTCATTGTGAGTTTTGGTACGAGTTTTCCATAGATTTTAGTGTCCCTCACTGTGGATATTATGGGTGGGACATCAATGGGGTCATAAAATAGTTTATTGCAGTGACAATGAAGGTTGGGGGCCCTTTAAGATTTTTCTATGATGCCCATAAAGTTCTACTTGCACCCATGTTCACCTCTATACAATGTTTAATATTATGTTACTGTATATAATAGGCAAAAAAATATTAAATTCTATTAAATGTCAAATATAGAAAGCAATATATGATTTGAGAACAGTTGAAAAAGTTTGAATCCTTAATTACAGTTAAACTAAAATAAGGTGTAATCAAATATTGATCTTCTTAAAATGTGTATTTATGTAACTCACCCAAATGTCTTCTAATACTGATCAATAACTGATTGATTATGGTCTCATTGTCTACACAGAAATCATTGCCAAAATAAAAGTTCTACTGAGGCAGAAGATCATTAGGAATGTTAAATTGCATGTCTACAATGTTCTCAAAATACAATTGGCAATGTGAGCTTAAATTTGTCAATCTCACACCACACGAATGCAGCATGATTATACTTCCACAGTCATCACTGCCAAATGCTGAACTTTTTTCCTGTCCTCAATGGGACATGCAGTTTAAGATTCATTCATGCAATTTAACGAGGCAAAATATTTAAAAGGCACACATCCTCAGTAATTTGAGCCATTAAAATGCCAGTAAAGGGCTCTTATCTGTCTGTAAAGAACATAAGAGGCATATCAAGCATATTTTTATATCAATAAGTCATCACCTAAAATAATTGTCACAAACAGATTTAGACACTGGAAAAAACTATTAAAGTGTGTTCAGTCCATGGATGAAGCCCTGACAGGAGCTATGGTAACAAAGTACTGTAGCCCCAAAGCTAAATCATTTGAACATCATTAATGGCCTGTGTAAAAGTGCAAGCCTGCTCCTGTCCCCATAAGAAATTGCTGCACTTATTTCTGGCACCAGAATGGTACTGTCCTCCTCTAACGGGACTGAGTAAAAACCGGAACGGACAAAAACCTGAAATGCCGGAGAGGATCCATTAATCAAACTCAGCATTCCAGAGCATGTAGTATCTGGGGGGGGGGGGGTGTCCTCGGGGTGTGTCCCATCCTGGGGGTATGCCTATGATAGCTTTTACCGGGAACATGGGGAAGGAGAGAAGAATACAGCCTCCCCATATGGTCCTGACTGTTCACTTTTTTTCTCTCTTCAGATAGACAGGTTGTTTTTTTCCAGGACCTCCCCCTTCCTGTATAAAGCCTCTCTCCTCCCCTTCCTCCTTGTCTTTTTGAGTGTCTCTTCAACGTAGGTCCTAAGAAAAAAACACACAAGGGGAGGGCAAACTAATAGGGTGGCATTAATTTATGTGACTCGGCCCGTGGGTCCACCATAACACCTGAAGGGTGGGACAGGCCCAATCAGTGGGCCACATGGAGGATCTATAGCCCTTACTCAGACATTTTGATCTATCCCTTGCTAGGCACCCCCATTCATATAACTGCATTTGTCCATCTGCAGCCCAGACGGAGTTGCCTCAGCAGCAGTAGAGCACACTAATGTGTAATTTATTGTATCAGTAATGATAGTGCTCCACGTGCTAAACCATTATCGTTCATGATGTGTCTCCGATGTTTTCCCGTTTTTTAAACTCCCCTAATTTCCTTTTTCATGATTTTCACAACGTATCCACTGTTTATTGCCGTTCACGGCATCTTAAATGTATATTTATAATGTACACTTCAGCAAGTTTGTATTTACACTGTTGCCTTGGGTATCCATCCCCCAGCTGATTGACGGCGCCGGGAGTCGGGCGTCTAGCGGTTGCCGGGCGACGGGAGGGCACGGACCAGCACTGACGTCATCCCCAAGCGCCCTGCAGCGTCGGGACGCCGCGACGCCGGCGTGAGCAACTGCCACGGACGGAGATCAAGGTACACATGTATAAATTAAGGTATGTGTCACTTTACACTTTGTTCTTTCTTCACCTGACGACGAGACTACGGGTCTCGAAACGTAGTGCAATAAACCTGTTTTGCTTCACTGAACCCAGTCCCTGGAGTGCTGTGTTGGGAGCTGTCGGCCGTAAGGGTGTGACAGTTCCTCTCTGTCTACTGCATACCCACAAAGGCACCTGGGCAATTGCTGCATCTGAGTGGAGTGCTGGCTCTCATCCAAGTATATATATATAAAGTTTTCACAGAGTCCGCACTCAAGTAGATATCCGTAGATAGGGGGGTGCTCCTACAGATGACCAAACATCCAGGTATATAGTAGAATAAAAGGGAACTCACCACTGAAGTAAAATTTTCAACTGGATTATATTCCATAGCATCACATATAAGCTGACATACCGACGTAACGTGCCGTTTCGGTCCTGTAAGGACCATCATCAGGATAGAGTACAGCCAAAAGGCTTCAATTATACTTACCGATAATTGCTTTTCTTCCTAGAGATCCCATGGCAGCCAGGACCTTGGGATTTCATCCCTCTCCCTTCAGATAGACAGGTTGTTTTTTTCCAGGACCTCCCCCTTCCTGTATAAAGCCTCTCTCCTCCCCTTCCTCCTTGTCTTTTTGAGTGTCTCTTCAACGTAGGTCCTAAGAAAAAAACACACAAGGGGAGGGCAAACTAATGGCTGCCATGGGATCTCTAGGAAGAAAAGCAATTATCGGTAAGTATAATTGAAGCCTTTCTTCTACGATCCCCATGGCAGCCAGGACCTTGGGATCATACCAAAGCAGAAAGAGGGAGGGACACAATAATGTCAAATAAAGAAATTTAATCGGTAAGGACACTGTGGAGAACTGGCTCCCCAAAACATGGCTTTGAGACATTAAGAGCGTAATGTCTTGAGAAAGTATGCACGGACTTCCAGGTAGCTGCGCCGCAGATGTCCTTGATCGACGCTTGAGCCTTCCTTGCCCATGATGTCGCCATGGCCCTAGTGGAGTGTGCCTTTATAATGCTTGGGACTTCTTGACCCTCTCGCTTGTAGCTGAATGCAATGAGATCACGAATCCATCTGACCATGGTCTGTCTAGATGGAGACAATCCTTTTCTTGCCCCCTCCATGACTACAAATAGATTCTTGGAAATTCTGCTTTCTTTCACTCTGTTCAGGTAAATAGTGATACCCCTCACTAGATCCAGTGTATGCCAGATTTCTTCAGTCTCATCCTTAGGTTCAGGATAGAAAGCTGGAAGAGTGATCTCTTGGTTTATGTGACAGGAGCTTACAACTTTCGGTAAGAAGTCGGGATGCGTTCTCAGGACCACTTTGTCCGGGAACAGTATCAGATAAGGCTCTTCTGTATGGAGGGCCTGCAACTCGCTGATCCTTCTCGCCGATGTGACTGCGTCCAGAAACAGGATCTTCCAGTTCAGATACTTCCAAGCTGCCTCCTGTAGTGGCTCAAAGGGCTCCCTTGTAAGAGCATTCAGGATTAGGTTCAGGTCCCAGGGTGCCACCAGTGATCTGAACGCCGGCCGAGTTCTCTTAACTGCATTACTAAACCTCTTGATGAGGTCCTCTTCTGCCAGTTTTCTTCCCAGTAACACACTGAGGGCCGAGACTTGGACCTTCAGGGTTGATCCGGCCAACCCCCCTTCATAACCCAAGTACAGGAACTGTAATACTTGCGAAATGGTGGTCTGGTCCATATTGTTCGCTGATCCCCGCCAGCGGATGAAAGCTTTCCATACCCGATAGTACACCAGGGAAGAGACTTCTTTCCTCGCTTTAAGTAGCAAGTTGACTACTTGATCCGACAGGCCACGACTTTTCAGGATCCTCCTCTCAATTTCCATGCCCTTAGTGATAGTGTCTCTGGATTTTGATGAGCCACTGGGCCCTGGTGTAACAGGCCGGGAAATAAAGGTAGAGTCATGGGGCTCTGGACTGCCAGCTTCAGGACCATGGAGAACCACGACCTCCTCGGCCAGAAAGGGAGAATTATGATTACTGTGACCTTGTCCTCTATGATTTTCTTTAATACTCTGTGTATTAGGGGGAATGGGGGGAACACATACCCCAAGTGGAAGCTCCATTTTATCGAAAAGGCATCTACTGCTGCTGTCTGGTATAGATAGAATCTGGAGAAGAATTTTCTGACCTTCCTGTTGGCAGTTGTCGCCATAAGGTCCACCTCCGGTCTTCCGAACCTTCGGACTATCTGATCGAATACGCCTGAGTCCAGCTCCCATTCCCCGGAGGGATCTTGCTCCTGCTCAGGAAGTCTGCCAGGGTATTTTCTTCCCCCGGAACGAATACTGCTGTCAATGAAAGAACATTCTCTGTTGCCCAGTTCATAATCTTTGAGACAACTGACATCAGGTCCTTGCTTCTTGTTCCGCCCTGATGATTCAGGTGTGAAACCACTGTCGTGTTGTCCGAGAAGACTCTTAGATGTTTTCCGTTCAGTCTTTCTGCGAATCGACTTATCGCCCTCCAGACTGCTTCTGCTTCTCTCCAGTTGGACGACTTTAGGCTCTCTTTCGCTGACCATTCCCCCTGAATTGTCAGGTCTTTTAGATGGGCCCCCCATCCAATCGAGCTGGCGTCCGTTGTGACCACCTGGAAAGAAGGAAGTGCCAACAATGTTGCCCTTTCTTCCATTTCTATGCTCCTCCACCAGGTCAATGATTCTCTCACTTGTGGTGATATTCTGATGCTGGTCTCCAACGCTGCACCTTTCTTTATATATGGCAGAATTGACCATTGGAGCTTTCTCAACTTCCAATGAGCCCATGGGACTGTTCCTATGGTTGACATCATCATGCCTAGCAATTTTAACAGATCTCTTAGTTGAGTCGAATTTGACTTTACTATAGTCTTGGCTGCGGATCTTATGCTCTGACATCTTTCCTTTGAAAGACTTACTTCGAAAGCTTCAGAGTTTATCACAACCCCCAGGAACTGGACCTTTCTTGATGGTTTTAACTGACTTTTTTGGAAGTTTACTATCCAGCCGTGGACCTGAAGAAATTCTATCACGGTCTCTACGTCTCTTTGGACCTTCCATTCTGATGAGGCCGCAATCAGCAGATCGTCTAGGTACGGCCAGATCCGAATGTGCTTTAGCCTTAACTCCGCTATTAAGGTAATTAAGAGCTTTGTGAATACTCGGGGGGATGTGGCCAGGCCAAAGGGGAGACATCTTGTCCTGTCCTGGGACTTGATTGGGACATGATAATATGCGTCCTCGAGGTCGAGTGAGACCATAAAGTCGCCTGCCTCTATGCCCGCCAGGATTGACTTCTGGGTCTCCATCCTGAATTTTTTCGAATTCACGTATCCATTCAGCTTCTTTAAGTTTAATATCATGCGGTAGCTCCCTGAACTCTTCTTCACTAGAAAGATGTCTGAGTAAAAGCCTTTTTTCTGTTCTTGGGCTGGTACTGGTTCTATCGCTTTTATGTCTTGCAGTTGTGTTACGATCTTCTTCATTTCTATTCTCTCTACTCCTTTTTTGGGAGTTCTCGACACCCAGAATCGGTCTCGTCTTGGTATCTGTATAAATTCTATTGAGTACCCCTCTCTTATGATCCTCATCGCCCATCTGTCCTGGACTGTGTTTTCCCAGACCTTTGAAAACTGCAACAGATGGGCTTCCACACATGGACTGTAGTTGTCATTGTCTGGGCCCTCTTCTAAAGTTCTGGCGAAAGGACTGCTTCGATGCCTGAAACATTCCTCTCTGATAATAGGGCCTTCCAGGCCTATATCCCCTTGCCGCCCTGTATTGCTGCCTAGCTGAAGACGTAAACGGAAATTTGGGTTTTCTATCTTATGGCAGCTTGAGGGATTTTCCTCCTGTAATTCTGTGGATCAACGCATCCAACTTAGAACCAAAGAGCTGCTCACCTTCGAACGGAAGGGACACCAGCCTGTTTTTGGAGTGGGAGTCTGCTGCCCAGGCTCTGAGCCAGAGGGCTCTTCTTGTCGACACTCCTGCTGCCATGGATCTTGCTGAGAAGGAGACCATGTCTATCGATGCCTCACAAACAAACTCAATTGCCTTTTGCATCATTTCTAGATTCTTTAGGAGATACTGTTTGGATATCTTTTCATTAATATCGGTATGCAGAGACGTGCCCCAGAGTTTCAGCGCCCTGACTACTGATGCGATGGACACCCCTGATTTTAGTGCTACTGCTGATGAGAAGTGTAGTTTCCTCAGGGACCCCTCCATCTTCCTGTCCATGGGATCTTTAAAAGATGCCCCGTCTTCCAAAGGGATCGTGGTTTTGGAAGTTAGCTCCGCCACCGCGGCGTCCACTTTCGGCAATGTGCACCACTTTAAAAACAGTTCGTCCTTGACTGGATACATGTGGTCTATCCTAGAGAGTTTCCCCTGCTGTTTATCCAGGTTTGACCATTCTTTCAGGATTATGTCCTTCATGACTTTGTGGACTGGGAAATGTCTACCTTTCTTCGACCTATCCTCGTACAGTATATCCTCCCCCTCGGTAGGAGTGACTGTCTCCTTGATATTCATGGTCTTGTAGATGGCTTTCAATATGCTTTCCACATTATCAAAGTTAAACACGCTGAGATCTTCCTTAATTTCTCCTTCTTCAGAAGAAGTGTCATCCTTATCCCCTATTTGACCCTCTGAGGAGGCGTCTCCATCACTGAGGTCTGCTTGGTCCCTAGATCTCTTGTTAGCCTGGGAACTTTGGAACTCTTGTTTCGATACGAACGAGTTCCTCATCCAATCCATCAGATCAAGTAGAATTTTAGATTGGTCTGGGGCAGGTATAGGGTTAACTTTACATTTATCACACAGGGATTTCTCCTGAGAGCTTGAAAACGCAGTGTCACATTCCATACACTTCCTATTAATATACTTCTTTTTTGCGGTTTTCTTTTTTGGAACTGTGGCTGCTTCTTTAGAAGGCACACTAGCAAAAAAGACAACAAACAAAAATAAAAATAAAAGCATCTGTCACTATCTAAACTACTGAAAAAACGTCTTCCTGGAAAAATGCTGCAGAGCTTACCTCACAAGGACACTATCCGACTTATGGGGGGAGGGCAAATCCATTTTCTGTTGCAGCAATAGACAGACCTGCATAACCAAATCATGCAGGTTTAGCATAACCTTATGTACATTGTGCTACAGGACAAAGGAGAAAAAACCACGGTTTTCCTACCTTACTCAGAGGCGCAGCTGTCTCTAGGTCAGTGCATGGATCAAACACCCAATCTGTCTCACCTGTGTGGGGTTTAAATACCCCGCCACGACAGGCATCCTGGGATTTATCTCCAGTGCCTTATGGGACATGTAGTCCAGCGAAAAAGGAGGGCTGAGAGAGAAAAAACCTCCTAAGCCTTCGGCGCTACAGACTCGCCGCCGCACTGCCTTGTGGGGGCTGTAGTCCTGAAGCGTCTCCTCTGCCGCCCGCCGGAAGCTACCCGCACTTCCCACTGACTTGTGGGACTTGTAGTCTTCCGGCGGCTATTCGCGGCAAAGCTCAGCCGCTCACTGCCGTCCGCCGGAAGTTTGGTGCTGTCCTGGTGCATTGTGGCACCTGTAGTTTTCCGGCGGCGTCTCCTGCCCTGCTTACTGACTCTGCAGCGGGCTCCGGCTTCCTGCACTCGAACGGGCGCCGCACAGGGACGGTCTTACCCCCCATGATGGAACTACAGCCAGGCATGTAAGTGCAGAAAAAAAACATGCATACTTTATTCACCTGGGTGAAAAACCCCACAGGGACACCTCCAGGCTAGTCTGTATGGGCAGGAACCCCTACAGGTCACACTCCCATATGCCCTATTCCCCAGAGTGACCCTTGCTTTAAAGGAGGGAAGCTCTTACTAACAAAAACAACAAACCTATTCCCTAGTCTAACTGAAACTAGGAGACAGGAAAAAAAGACAAGGAGGAAGGGGAGGAGAGAGGCTTTATACAGGAAGGGGGAGGACCTGGAAAAAAACAACCTGTCTATCTGAAGGGAGAGGGATGAAATCCCAAGGTCCTGGCTGCCATAGGGATCGTAGAAGAAATATAAATCCATCAGATAACCAACCTGGCGTCCATCCTCAGCAGGAGACACCTTATATACATACACATATATATATATATATATATATATATATATATATATACACACACACCTATATCTCTTCTTTCCCACTGCGCCACGTACAGCCACTCAGCATCTAAGAGCCAAGTGCTCAGCGCTGCCTGACATTATCAATGCGCATGTGCTGCCCAATCCCGAAATCTTGTGATTGGAGTGTCCAATCCTGGGATTGAAATCACGCTGATTTTGACCTAAAATCCCGGGATACTGGGATTGGCCACACTACTCTGCACCAGTCAACTCTGGTTCAGAGTAGCCAGATACTTACTCAGTGGTGCGATGGAAAAATGCATATCTGTCCTGGAGCTAAGGTCACACACCCTCCCCTAAAATGTCCGGGCATGCCTAGCATTTCCACAAACACTCCAGGAATTTTTTCTGACACATTTTTCTTTACACTCCCACAAAATGTTTGGTTTCCACCCCCAGATGCCTACTTCCTTGCTTTCGTATAGAAAAAGCAGCAGGATTTCATCACAGGACGGCCCATGCATGAGTAATATGGCCTGTACCCATGCGCAGTGTATCAATAACTGGCTACTGTGTGAATTCGCAACCACATGATCAGGTCTGAATGCCCCCATTTGACTTGGCCACTGTAGTACAGATGTGTCCTCGAGTGGGGTTGTTCTGCTGCATGCCATATACATAGTATTACTGTGATGTATACAGAAGCCCTAGATCACACTTGCGGGTCTTCAAAAGCCTCTATGGTAACTAAACCTATAGGTGGGTTCTGGCAGTTACTGTATACCCATTCAGTTGCAGGGTACTACATTAACACTGTCAGCCAGTGTTGCCAGTATGAGCACTGTTCAGATGCCCCATGCAATGTTAAATTGTGGTGATTTTCCATAGCTTCGATGAGTGGAAATAGACTCTTTTTCTAATCACATCTTCAGAAATTGACCCATAAATCTTTGCCTTAAGTAGATAGTACATATACCCAAAGTACACTACAAATAATAGTAAAATATAATTTTTGTATTATACATTTAAATGACATTTTTAACCATGCTCTGTTTATTATACATTTCTTTCAGAGTTCAGTGCATTTACTCACTAATCATTGTAAAGCACAAATTGCATAGTATAACCTAACATCACACCAGAAAATTCTGTAATTTCTTGCCAAGCAAAATCTAATTTAAAAGGGATGAAACTGTATTTCCATCCTACAAGTCATGTGACTAAGAGGGATAAACAGAATAATAGATTATCACCCACTAAGACAGAGAAATATACATAATCACTGGCTGCTTTTATTTTTTTTTTTATAGAACATTGCTTCCTATTGTGCAGATACAATACAGTAGTATGTTTTTTCCTAAAAGATTGTTTTAACTGAAGGTGAAAAATACATTAACTTTAGCAGGCAATACTGGAAATTACAGATAAAGCTGAACTAATCTTCTTACAAAGATAACAAATGTAATGTCAGGAAACATGAATTGTTGTTAGCATGCAAAGTAAATATAATCTTTCATATGTATATGAATGTTCTGAGGGAGTCAAGCAGAATGGTTCTAGCAATCTTATTAAAATTTCAGAGGCCACTGCATGGGAGAATCACATAAAACAAGCCTGTAAATCCTACACACATTACTTCTTCATCCTTAAAACATTACAGATTATGTACAGAAATTCAATATTATTTGGAGATTTTGATACACTACCTTCATCACACTACAGTGTCATAGGGCTTAGTTTTGCAAATGCAACCATGGTTTCAATAATAACATTTCCAAATAGGGGATTCTACAAATATACAAAGACTTTTATTTCAGCTCAGTGTAAAAATAAGTGTAAACATTCAGGCAAATATGTTTGTAACTGTAATAATGTGTATGTAAAACAATATAAAACAGATAAAGGGAAGGGTTCCTGAGGGAAATACATACAAACAAGCACCTGCTCATGTTGATCAAACTCATTTAAACATTTAATAACTTAATAACCTGGGTGTAACATTTATTTTACATCAAAGATATCGTGCAGCTCGGGCTACTATCAGAATAATGCCTTATAGGGAAAACTATTTTCTTCTGAAGGTATAAAACCAAGTACGCACTTAGGACCGGATTCAGAAATGTACGCTAATGCCACTGCAGCTGGGAGTTTGTACGCAGTGGCTATGCAATAATATGCAAATGTCCCATCTCCTGGGATTTGCTCTGAGACGACCAGTAGAAACTTCTCTGTACCGCCGCTGCTGCTGTACTAAGATTCAACCATTGAATACACATTAATAATTTGTGGACCATCTGTATAACCCTTTTAGGTACTGATACAGTAAGTGCTGAAGTCTGACTCTTCCTTTACAACACAAAGAAATTTGAAAATAGTCTCAAGGCGCAAACGTATTGAATTTGAGGATCACCACAAACTCCTCCTTTGGCTGAAATCGAGACAGGAACGGTAAATGCAATGGCGCTGGAATTCTGTTTGATCCTCTAATTATCACACTTTCCTCGAACAATAAACCACATGGAACAGACAAGAGAAACGGTGAAGACAGGGTTGGTACCAGGAAGATAGGGACACAAAATAGGGGTGCAAGGGTCCCAGTGGGTAAGCGTACCCTCACTTACACAACGATGATGTGAGGCAAATGTGTAAAGGTATATTTCAGTCGGGTCACCAACACTGTGCCAAATTATCGACCCCCACCTGGACAGTAGTGATGTAATGGGCGTACCGTACTCACATGTGAACACAGTTGCTCTTTTGTATAAATCTATCTTTCTTTCTCTGACCCTCTATCAGATGGTTCACACTCCCAGTAGTAGGATACCATGAAATACAGGAGATGGTTCTCAGTTGATGAAGTAATGGCACACGACTCTCTCAAACAGGTGTTGCGTGCCATTATTTATTTTGTGACCCTTCCATTGTGGTTACCTGGCTGGCAGTCAGTGGCCACCTACCACCTCTATGGTACTGCATTTTTACCTACCTCACCAGTCACTTTTGCACTTTCTTAAATAAATACATTGCAACTGAGAACCATCTCCTGTATTTTATGGTATCCTACCTACTGGGAGTGTGAACCATCTGATAGAGGGCCATAGAAAGAAAGACACCTTTATACGAAAGAACAACTGTGTTACTCATGAGTGGGGTACGCCCATTATATCACTACTGTCCAGGTGGGGGTCTATAATTCAGCACAGTGTTGGTGACCCGACTGAAAGATACCTTTACACGATTGCCTCACTTCATCACTGTGTGAGTAAAGGTACGCTTAGCCATTGGGACCCTTGCACCACTATTTTGTGTCCCTATCTTTCTGGTACCAATCCTGTCTTCTCCATGTCGCTCATCTTTTCCATGTGGTTTATCGTTCGAGAAGAGTGTGATAAATAGGGGATCAAACAAAATTCCAGCGCCATTGCACTGACCGTTCCTGTCTCTGACTCCTTCTTTGTCTGGGGTTGGACACATATATTATTCAGTACTTTTTGTTTTCAAAAGGAGGGTTTAAACTGGCAAACCATCTACTGGAGTGAGGGGCAGGGTGGATAAACCTTTGTGGCAGACAGCTGACTAGGGGAGGCTCCAGGACTACCTTCCTGTGGTTTAAGGTTACTTAGGCTGTTTAGCAGTCAGCAGCAATCAGGACAAAAAGTTGTATAAACATTTCTAAACAATTTGCACAGTAACGATATGGTTAACAATATTTTTGCCCATATTCTTAACCTTATTGTGGTCCACACGCAACGCTACGAAATTTGCAGAGTTGCGTGTGGATAAAACACAGCTCACACAGCCGCCCACCGCCCCCCTTCCCCCTTGCTTGCCAAATTCCCCCGTATGGCTATCAATGGATGTTTTGCATAAACATCCATTCGCAGCCTTGGGTGCCGGTAAAATTAATTCAATGGTTGGCCGACCATCTAATGATTTGGAAGGTGCAGGCAAAACTAAGACACACTCTGGTGTCTTAGCTTTGCATGCTCCTTGTACAGGAACAGAGATTGCAGCCAGCCTCCGCAAGCACTAGAGGCGCTCCATCTATAAGTAGTCATTCAATAATTGCTTAATTTGCTAAACTGAAATGAATTAGGCCCTCAATCATAGTTTTAACCAGATCATGGAATTCAAAAAACGATTACTAATACCCCTATATGATGTTATTCCTTAACAGAATTCATTTACTGAATCAATTTTTTATTTAAATAAAAAGAAAATTTGTTAGTTAAAAAACGTCTTACTGCATGTATCACTGTTTAGAACTACTGTACTGTCTGCCTCTGATGCTGCTAGAGTACAGTAAATCTAAGCTACCACTTATACATACTGTACTACAGATTTTTTCAGTGTTTGATCACTTCTTTAATATAAACTCCAGGCATCGTTTGTATAATTGCATTGGAAAACACAATACAAGACTTTCACAAAGTGTAAAAAAAAAAACATAAAAAGTTTCAAGTTAATTAGAAAACAAGAAAACACTCCATCCCCAAGTTTAATTGGAAAAGCTAACAAACCCATTATCTTAAATGTAGCAATGTACACAACAATCCTTATACTTCAGTGTTTGCAAAAAAATTAAATCAAATAAACAACACCTGTTCAAGCTTACAGTATTTCAAATAACCATTTGAAATTTAAGAAAAACCCCAATACTATACACGCCAGGTCCAGGTATCGTAGGATTTAATGGGCCAATAGAATAAACAAAAAACAAAAATGTAGAGCCCTGCGCCACGGACAAATAGACAATTTTACAGTTTAAAATCAGTAACCAGACTTATTTTATAAATACTGTCCCTTCCCATCTATTGCTGCTGTTCAGATGGGGATAGCTCAATACCCCTAGTACCAAAAGACAATATAAAAGAAAATAGAACTGCGCAATATAGGGGATAAACAGTAATAGCAATTTATTTGCTCTCTATAAAGACATATATCACATCAAAACATACATAAAAATGAATAATCATATAAGAATTAAAAAAAAAACTTTGCACAACCGGTTGTGACCTATCCTTCCTTGAGAAAGCCGCTGATCCCGATAGGAGGCGGGGAAACGCATTGGAATATCAAAAACTTCACCAGAGGGACACGATACCTAACGGAACCACACCATCTATCCCAAGGCGACTCCAGATAAAGTTGTCTGTAAAGGTGATTCAGCACCATCAACTGGGAGGCCTGAGGAAATACAGGTGGCAGCTGTAAGGTACCCTCAACATAAAGTGTCTGGCCAGACATGTTACCTGGACAGTATCAACTTAGTTCACATCAATAACTGTTAACAAACCAAATCACTAACCCAGTGGTTCCCAAACTTTTTGAATCACGGCACCCTAAAGTATCAGAATATTTTTCACGGCACCCCTAGGCCAAAAGTTGGCTACTAATTTCAGGAAAAATATTAAATTAGTTGTGATTTAAATGTTTTCCTAAGGTCCACTTATGTGGTGATAAACATGATTCACTTCTGTTTACCTACATATTCTTAATTGGAGCCACAAGCACTGATTTTGCCTATTTCATTGGCCATAAATAACTTGAATTGGTTCTGGACCACTAACCTGAGGCACCCCTGCAAGTTCTCCAAGGCACCCCAGGGAGCCTAGGCGCACAGTTTGGTAACCACTGCACTAACCCCATAACAGACTGCTTACTAACCAGCTATTTCAATCGAGCTAACAAACACCCTAATCCGAATGTTATTTCTTTCAAGAGGAGTGTATATCCAAACTAACACTACCAGTTTTTTAACAAATAATTTTTTGCATGTTATATATAGTCACAACCGGTTGTGCAAAGTTTTTTTCTTAATTTTAATATGATTATTCATTTTTATGTATGTTTTGATGTGATATATGTCTTTATACAGCGCAAATAAATTGCTATTCAGTTTATCCCCTATATCGCGCAGTTCTATTTTCTTTTATATTATTTAATGCACCAGATTCAGCAAGGCACAAAAAGCAAGTAATTTTGTGTCTGGAACTAACCATGGGGCCAATTCACACCCATTCATTATGGTCCAAATTTGTCCCCGCCCCCGAAGTATGGGGTTTGCGCATGCATGATTATGTGCATTTACAAAGCCCAGGAGCCAACGTTTCAGCGAGTTTCACACTCACCGAGGTGTTCGGTCTAGGATGGGAGGGAAGGGGGCGGGAGCAAGGGAATGCTCAACATTCCCATAAAGACTGGGTGTTCCCCTGCTTGGGGCGGTGGGAAGCTGAAATCACATGATCTGGGGGCATAATAAAAGTCAGTCTTGACTGACTTTTATTAATGAACAGCAGAAAAATAATTTGATAGTGAGGATCATCAAATGATTTATCAAAAATACAGCTGCATGCGAGGGGATGTATTTGTATACTGATCCCTTCTCATGCTACCAATGGGATTGGCGTGGGTGGCAGCAATTCGGCAGTGTTTACCTGTTTTCTAGGCTGCGATTAAGTGCAACCTAGTGAACAGGTCCGAATCAGGCTTTAGGATGCAATGGTGGGGAAGCAAATACATGTATATTTAAAATAGGATATTGTTCCTCTGCAGGGTGAATACTGGCTGTTTCTAAGAAAAGAAGGGGAGTTTATGATATACATAATCAATAAAAAGGAGAATTGTTATACATAATTACTTGAGTATAAGGGTAATCATGAGTAAAACTTTAAACGTAAAAATTTAAGGATCAATTGCAAATCAATTATTGGACCCAGAAATCTGGTATATAACCTGCAATGAACCAAGGCAGTTGTCCCAATTGGTGGAGTCCACAAATGGCAATGAGTGTTCCGGGTGTCGCTGGAGGGATTGGTCCAGAAACCTCATCAACTGGACTTCCAGTTTGTGGGACCAGATGGTCAGAAGAATCAGCAGGTAATGGTCCAGTGATGGTAACACCAACGTGTTTCGCTGGTCAGATTGTCGGCTTTATAAAAAGGTGTCTTTGTGTAGTCAGGGTGCTCATATTTCTACCCAGCATCCTTAACTGTGATTTGCATAATTGGTTGATTTACTAGTGTTTTTTGTTTAAAAAATAAAATTATAAACAACATTATAATAGTAGTAAAGTGGTGATAAGGAACAATAAATATATCTCATTATCAGATTAATGAAACAGGTGAGACTTAGTTATACATGAACTCACTCCGTACCCGGATGTGAGGTATCGCCACCCTGGCCAATCCGGCCTTTGGGTGTCTATTGACCTGTCCATGGACCGCATGGACGTCATACACCCAGAAGTGACGCGCCACATCCTAGACAACAGCATGTAACAACCGGAAGTGCCGCGTCACATCTGGGTCTCCTCTGGGTGTAACAGGCCATATTTTGGCCGCTTTTTTTAGAACACTGGCTGTTTCTGCATGTTGCCCACTGCGATTTAGATTTCAGTTTGTACAAATGCCACCGAAATCTCTCTGTGCATGTCACATCTGCCCCACCTGCAGTGCAACATGCTTTTGCCCATTTGCAATGTTTTTTTGCTTTTCAAACAAAGCTGAATCGGTCCTAATATACGAGATAATCAAGAATCACAATCGAAGATCAGATGTACTTATAGAACACACATTTTCTATGACCATTTTTCTTTTTAAAACTACATTACGTGCTCTCAATTGTTGTATTGTAAAGTTTAAACCTACTTACATTATTCTAAAGATACAACAAATCAATGCAAACACTTTTCCTTTGTTAATAACTGAAAGCTCATTAAGCTACAAAACAATACACCTGTGCTCTTCAGAGCATAAGCATGTATACAATATACAATACTCACTACCAGCGTAATGCTGCGGCATATAAATAAGTTCTCCAAAAAAAGTAGAATATATCCAATTCATTTAGGAAATGCCAAGCAGATTAATCAGTTTTCATTTTATTTTCACCTCATTAGACAAACCAATGGTGAATCCCCCTTACGCCTGACACAAAATGTTTAACATTGTGTCTGAAATGATTCAGCTGTGCGATTATATCTCTTACCTCTTTATTAATATGTGAATTTGTTCTAAAAGATCAATTACACATCTGAACACCAGCTGAAAGCTATTTTGGCACAGCATTTCAATAAATAGCTTAAACATTTCTGTAGAAAGGTATTGTTGAATAAAAGTGGTATGAGAATACCCATTGTAATAGAATTGGCTACGTTTAATTCCCATAATCTCATAGCAAGTTCAAAAAAATTAACCATCCACATCTGTTCTCTTCAGGCTGCAAGAAACAACCTTTTTATTTTTTAAATGTTTATTGTATTATGCTTTTTGTTTCTCTGTGATGTTTTGTTATTACCAAAGAGAGCAAACAGATTTACCTGTCTAAGGCCAAATATGTTTCATATTTACTCCCTTGTCTACTATTTTTTCTATCAAGCCTTCCATGGTGTCTTTCTGTTTGGCATTCATGTGTGCTCCTAAAGTGCTCGAAGTATTTAAAAATGATTTGCTATATAAAATGCTTATTTGGTACAGATATTGTGGATTTAATTTACTATAGTAAAAATAAAATAATAAAAGTGAAAAGTGGCAATGTTGCCCATAGCACCAATCAGATTCTGTCAATCATTTTCTAGGATGCAATAGAGAATTGAGAGGTAGAATCTGGTTGGTTGCTATAGGCCAGTGATGGCTTACCTTGACACTCCAGCTGTTGTTGAACTACACATCCCAGCATGCCCTGCTACAGTTTTACTATTTGGCCACGGTTAAACTGATGCAGGGCATGCTGGGATGTGTAGTTCAACAACAGCTGGAGTGTCAAGTTTAGCCATCACTGCTATAGGTAATGTCTCCACTTGTGACCTATAGAAGCTTTAATACATGTACCTCTGTAAGCCAATGCACCATTATTCTTCCCAATAAACTAAACATGGATAAAATTGCTGTATTTACAGCATATTACTTTGGATTTTCCTCGGGTGATGCAGTCCTGCAGCACATACTGTAAGTAAAAACGGCCACTGTGATTTCTATAGAAGGTTATTTGCAGCCTTAGAGAAAGTCCTATCTTTCCTTAATTATTTCTTTTCAGGAAAAGTTGTCAGGACCAGTTAGACATCCCCACTAATGAGAAACTTAGTATTTGGTTGTTTCTTATCAACTTAGTTAGTCCAATAATTATTTATCTTCTGTGAGCCTTGAACTCCTTCACTGCTTCCCCAACATGCTATGGTCTACATCTAATCATATACTGTGCAATGCAAGATAGGCCCTGTAAACAGGCATTGTTCAATTCTGTATCAGGTCCATTGCTTTCAGAACTGAGGACATACATGTGACCTATATACTGTATTGGCAATATAACCTCCCACTTCCTGCTACTGTACCTTTTCTTCTTATAACCATAAGGTTCCTTTCCTTGGCATTAGATGAATTGATGTAGAATGGTTAGGGTTGATAGATCCATAGTGTCTAGATAGACAGTCAATAGGTCTACCCCAAAAGGTCAACAATCTATTGGTCAAAATGTCAACAGGGTCAAAACATGAAAAAGGTAGACACAAGACAAGGTCGACATTAGTTTTTCATGATTTCTTTTAAAACCGGCTTTTTTAAAGAGTCGAATTATACTCACCGATAATTCCTTTTTCTTCCTAGAGATACCATGGCAGCCATACATTGGGATATTCCCTTCCCCCACTAGAACAGACAGGATTGGTTTCTCTTGGGACCGCCCACCTTGGGTATAATGGACCCCTCCTTCACCTCCCCTGCATCTTTTGAGTGTCTCCGTCTCTTGGTCCCTAGAGAAAACACATCAGAATACAAGGGAGGGCAATCAGTGGCTGCCATGGGATCTCTAGGAAGAAAAAGGAATTATCGGTGAGTATAATTCGACTCTTTCTTCTACGATCCCCATGGCAGCCATACATTGGGACATACCCAAGAAATAAACGGGAGGGTAAATGCATGTAAAATAATCTTTTATTATCAAGAGGTATTTAGGAAACTGCCTCTTGGAGTACATGCTTCCCAAAGTGGGCTAGAGAAACGTCAAGAGCATAGTGATTCACAAAAGTGTGTACTGACGACCAGGTAGCCGCTTTGCATATTTCTGTCACTGACGCTTTGGCCTTGTTCGCCCAGGAAGTAGATACTGCCCGCGTTGAGTGTGCCTGTACAATAGGAGGTATCTTCTTGCCTTCCTGCTTGTAGGCTGTAACAATAGTCTCTCTTATCCATCTGGATATTGTCTGTTTCCCAGGTTCTCTTCCTTTCCTGACACCTTCTGGAATGACGAACAAATGTTTGGTCACTCTGAAAACCTTAGTTCTTTCCAGATAGATAGAAATCAGTCAGACTAGATCTAAAGTATGCCAGGCTTGTTGTTCCTCATTTTCAGGTCTAGGATAGAAACTGGGTAAAGTGATTTCCTGATTGAGGTGGAAGGCTGACACCACTTTTGGTACAAATTCTGGGTGAGTCCTTAGGACAACTCTGTCAGGGAAGATAACCAAATAGGGCTCTTCGATCCATAGAGCCTGCAACTCATTCACTCTTCTCGCAGAGGTAACTGCTACTAAGAATACTGTTTTCCAAGTTAAGAATCTCAAAGAACACTCCGTTAGGGGCTCAAACGGACACTTGGTTAGGACCGACAGCATCAGATTTAGATCCCACGGTGCCACTATAGCCTTGACTGGTGGCTGGATCCGCTTCATAGCCCTGTTGAATCTTTTTATCAGTTTTTCTTCTGCTAAAGATCTATCCAATAGCACCCCTAGTGCTGATATCTGCGATTTAATTGTGGCAGGAGCAAGACCCATCTGGAAACCTTCGTAAAGGAACTGTAGCACTCTATCCGTTGTTATGGAGGAGAAATCACCTCTGAATTGGCCCCAATCAATAAATCTGATCCATGTCTTGTAGTATGCCAGGGATGATATGTCCTTCCTGGCTTTCAGCATCATTTCCATAACCTGGGGGGACAGGTTATGTCTTTTCAGGATCTTCCGTTCAATCTCCATGCCTTTAGTGATAATTTCTTGGGCTCTGGATGATAAACCGGACCCTGGTGCAGCAGATCCACTCTGTCGGGTAGGGGCCAAGGTTCTTGTACTGCCATCTTCAGAACATTGACGAACCAAGGTCTTCTTGGCCAGTAAGGTAGTATTGCTATCACTTCTACCCGGTCTTCTCTTATCTTCTTCAGGACCTTTCCAATCATAGGGAAGGGCGGGAATATGTATCCCAGTCTGAAGTTCCACTTTACTGACAGAGCATCTATTGCTCGGGCCTGCGGATGAAAAGATTTTGAAAAGAAGCTGTTCACCTTCTTGTTCCCAAAGCTTGCCATCAGGTCTATTTCTGGGCTGCCAAATCTTCTTTCTATTTGGGAGAATATTTCCTGATTCAACTGCCACTCTCCTGGGGACACTACTTCTCGACTCAGGAAGTCTGCCAGGGTATTCCTTCTTCCTGGGATATACACCGCTGTCATGGATTTCAAGTTGTGTTCTGCCCAACACATTATCTTCTCTGACATGCGCATAAGTTTTATACTTCTTGTGCCCCCCTGATGGTTTATGTGGGAAACCACAGTGACATTGTCCGACATAATTCTTAAATGGGAATTGCCGATTTCTTCTTTCAGACAATTTATGGCTTCCCATACCGCTTGCAACTCCCTCATATTCGATGAGTTCCTTGCTTCTTCTGTTGTCCAAATACCCTGGACTGACCTCCCTTCGACATGGGCACCCCATCCGAAGAGACTGGCGTCTGTGGTTACTATACAAAACACAGGTTCCTTTAGGCTGGTCTTTCTGTATTCTAGCCCCTGTGTCCACCATATTAGATCCTTCTTCAACTCCTGTTGTAATGAGATCAGGTGTTGGTCGCCACACCCTCTCTTTTGTAGAGGAATCAGTAGCCATTGGAGTTTCCTCATTTTCCACTGTGCCCAAGGAACAATTTTGATGCAAGAGGCCATCATACCCAGTAATTGGGTGGCCATAATTAGGGGAAATCTTCTCTTTTGTAGTAAGATGTCGACTAACTCTTTTATCTTTCTGCATCTGTCTGGCGAAAGAGAAATTGAGAACTGCTGCGTGTCTATCATGGCTCCCAAAAATTGTATTTTCTGTACCGGTAGCAGCTGACTCTTCTCCTTGTTTATGACCGAACCTAGATACTGTAATAGGTCTATGGTCCTTTTCACATTGGTTTCTGTCTCTATTAGAGACTCTCCTGCAATGAGCAGATCGTCCAAGTAGGGCCATACTTGAATCTTCTGCATCCTTAGTGCTGCAATCACTGTCACTAACACCTTGGTAAAAACTCTTGGTGAAGTTTTCAGCCCAAGGGGCAGACAAGTAAACTGAAAATGATGATTGGCCACTGAAAACCTCAGGAACTTTCTGTACCATCAATTGATCGGAATGTGGTAATATGCATCCTTGAGATCTATCGATGCGAGGTAGTCTTCTTTTCTTATCCCCATCACAATAGAACTCAAGGTCTCCATCTTGAACCTTATCTGTTTTATATATACATTCAACTCCCTCAAATCCAGAATCGTTCTGAATGAGCCATTCGGTTTCCGTACCAGGAATAGATTCGAATAGAAACCCTTTCTGCGTTCCTTTTCTGGCACTGACTCTATGGCCCCTGACTGTAGGAGTTGATCGATTTTTAAGAACAGCGCTTCTCTTTCTTCTGAAAGTCCTGGTATCCTTGATTTCATGAATCTGTGATGGGAGGGGATTCTTTCGAATTCTATACAGTATCCCTGTTGTATTATGTTCAACACCCAGGTGTCTCTTATCATCATCTTCCAACACTCTGTGAACAGCATAAGTCTGGCCCCAATCTTCTTCACCTGAAGATAGTCATAACTTTCCCTTTTGGCCCCAATCCTTTTCTGGTTGATATCGGCCACGAAAACTTTGTCGAAAGGACTGCCTGGAGGTATTAGCATTCCCTCTCTTGTAATACGTTTTGCCAGGGCGGTAGGTCTTCGCCTCCCTATAAGTTTGTTTAGATGAGGCCGGAAAGTTGAAGCGATTCCTCTTTTCCTGGGGTAACCGGATTGACTTTCCCCCTGAAATCCTCTGGATCATAGTGTCCAGCTTGGAGCCGAAGAGGAATTTGCCTTCAAAGGGTAAGTTCGTGAGCTTATTCTTTGAATTAGCGTCCGCGTTCCAAGGCTTAAGCCATAGAGCCCTACGCCCTGTTACACCTGCTGCCATAGCCTTGGTTGCAAAGGACACCCCATTTAGTGAGGCTTCACACATATAGTCGATGGCCTTTTGCATAACTTCTAAATTTTTTAGAAGGTGTTGTTTCGATATCTTCTCCTCCATATCCGTTTTTAGGTTGGAGGCCCAAAGTCGAACGGCCCTAGCAACAGAGGCCATAGCCACGTTGGCTTTCAGGGAGCCTGCAGAGGCTGAGTGTACTTTACGGAAAGAATTTTCAATTTTTCTGTCCATGGCATCCTTAAATGCCGCAGCATCTTCAACTGGTATGGTAGATTTTGATATGATTTCTGCCACCGCTGCATCTACCTTGGGTAAGGTACACCATCCCAGTAGGTCCTCATCCTTAAATGGGTACATTTTTTCTACCCTATTACCCAAGGTAAACTTCTTGTCAACATTGATCCACTCTTTATTTATCATGTCTCTCACCATCTTGTTAAGTGGAAAGGTTCTCCCCTTCTTATCTCTGTCCTCATATAAGGGATCTCTGTCCGATGTGGAGGCCGCCTCTTTGAAATTCATGGCTTTGTAAATATTTTTCAGCAGGTTTTCTACAAGCTCTAAGTTAAATGATCTGACATCTTCCACTTCACCAGACTCGTCAGACGACTCCTTATCTTCACACTCAAACTCATCAGAAGAATCCTCTTCAGGTGTAAACTCTGCTTGTACTCTAGACCTTTTAGTAGATTGACTTTGAGCAAATTCATTCTTAGAAACAAAATTCTGCTTCATCCATGCCATTAACTCTTTAAGCATTTCCGAATGTTCTGGCTTCTTTGCCACTTTAGACTGTGCCATTTCACACAATTCACATACTGACTTTTTCTGACTTGAAGCAAAGGTCTGATCACATGTCATGCAAACTGCTTCTATGAACTTTTTCTTTGCTGTCCTCTTCTTGTGTACAGGAGAGACAGGCGCACTAAAAATGTAGAGAAAACTACACTCAATATCTAGCTCAAAATAACAAAGCTGATGCCCAAAACCAAAGGGCTTACCTCACTGGGGCATCATCCGGCTTCTGGGGAGAAGGCGCTTCCATGGTAAATACTGCAGCGTTTCCAAACAGCATGCAAACACACCAAGCAGATAGACGCCATGATAGGACTTACTGGTGGCTATTTAACTGTTCCCTGTCTGCCCTCTGTGCCTGAGAACGGCTAAGCGGAACTCAAACCACTGCCCAGCGTTTCCGGTGGGACTGGATTCAAAGACGCACCTCCAGCGTCTGTGGGCGGAAGTGACACGTTACCGGCACTTCCGCCCCTTCTGCCTTATCTTCCAGCGTGTGTAGCCGCGGCTTTACAGCGGGGCTGCTGCACAGTCTCCCCAGCAGACCTGTTTCTTCCATACACCAGCCCACAGTGTATGACGTCCGGACCAGGTACTGCCATGGCAGGATATCGCGTGCAAGGAGACAAATACCGCTGGCCTCCTGCACCTTCTTCACCCCGGGGAGCCACCCCAATCAGCTCCATGCTGCTCTGAGGTAACCCTGTTTAAACAAAAATAACCTGTCCTACTCTGTCTACTTCTAAACGGAGACAGGAAAAAAGATGCAGGGGAGGTGAAGGAGGGGTCCATTATACCCAAGGTGGGCGGTCCCAAGAGAATCCAATCCTGTCTGTTCTAGTGGGGGAAGGGAATATCCCAATGTATGGCTGCCATGGGGATCGTAGAAGAAATTTCACCATCCAGGTTGGCTAGAGGGAGAATATAAACTGAACCTGAAACATGGCAAGCAAATTGAATCATACAAGTGTACACATTACACTAATTGGGGGTGAATATCAACAACAACAAAAAATGTTGAAAACTCATGTCAACCGTTTCATGGGTCTACCTTTTTCATATTTTGACCCTGTTGACATTTTGACCAATTGATTGTTGACCTTTGGGGTAGACTTATTGACAGTCTATCTAGACACTATAAATCTATGAACCGGAACCAGTCTACATCAATTAATTTAATGCCAAGTAAAAGGTAGCTTTACCTACAGCCTACGTGGTCTGTGCTGTGATAGATTTACTAATGCTGCAATGGTACTAATCTCCTGATAATGGTCCCAAGAGGACAGAAATGTTGAGAATCTGCTTATGACTGATTGGATCATATTTTTCTACATTATGGATGCCTAGGAGTTCTGGATGTCACCCCAGCAGTTGAACATACATATATAAAAAGGAAAAAACCCTTTCCTGCGCTAATTGAGTGAAAGCAGTACCTCTGAAGGGTCCTCTGTTAGCCAAGACCCAATCAAATAGACATAGAAAGGGGGGGAGATCAGAGTGCGCTAGTAGAACAATAAATGTCACTTTGTGGAAAAAAGTATATTTAATATAAAATACATATAA